>NC_051161.1:146300759-146360758 GCF_013339745.2 Dermacentor silvarum
GAAAAAGTACAATCCTTCGCGACACTGTTCGACGTGGGGATATACAACCGCTTTCTAAGTGCAAGAGGAAAAAACTTGACTGGATTGTTTTGCTTGAACAGGGAAGCAGGTTACGTCTTAAGCTGCTTTACTCAATCTTACATAATCGTATTGACACGTATACATGTTTATCATTCACCGGTGACCACTTTTCACCGGCTAACAAACGTTAAACGTAATCGTTAGGCGCAGGACGCGCCTGTATCGGAAGTCTCTCGAACGTTATCGATGCTTCTATCCGTTGTCTCTTGTCACCGATGCTCATGTAATCTGATTGCATGAGAGATTGGAATTATCTAGAACTTTTTGGAAGACACGCGTGTACCAAGGATTATTCTGGGACCTTCGATGACTCATGTATAAAACCCGACGCGTTTCGCCGCTGATCAGATTTCGACGTTCGCCGCTTTCGTTGTGCTTCGAGTGTAGCTTGCTTTTGTGGGCCTGCAAGGGTTCGCCGTCAACGCGCCACATCTACAGCTTGGCGAGCGGCCACGTGACATCGCCGACTACCTCGCCAGAGCCCAGTGACAACCACGACAACCCTCACGCTCGCCGTCACCAGGCCGCTACATATCGACCGCATCGCCGGCTGTATGCCGGCCCAACCCGGGGCCGATCTCCCAGCCCTTACCCGGGAAACTAAAGGCAGCAACCGATGGAGGTGCGGTTGCTGTACGACGCAATGCTGAAGATACTCCGCCGCCGACGAACTAGATTCGCGAATCATCATGACGAGGTATCAGCATAGAGCCTGGCAAGAGCCTTGACGACAACACTTCGCCGCCGGAAGTAGACCTACCAACGCGACGTAGCAGCAGTGGAGCAAGCCGACGCAGCCGTGATCCGACGCCACGACTTATCCGTAACGCCAGACGATGGTCTACCGATCTAGACGTGCGATTCGATGGTCAATGTCACCGCTCTCGTCGACACTGGAGCCGACTATTCCGTCTGCAGTGGCGAGTTCGCCGCCAAGTTGAAGAAGGTGAAAACGGCGTGGCAAGGACGCGATATCCGGACAGCGGGAGGACACCTAATAACGCCGGCTGGAATCTGCGCAGCTCGAGTCCCGATAAACAACCTCACTTATCCGGCGAGCTTCTTAATCCCGCAGCACGGCTCCAGTGATGTTATCCTAGGCATGGACTTTCTAAACCAACACGGTGCAGTCACCGACTTAAGGTCCAAGTCGACAACGCTTTCAACGCACAATGCGATACCACCGGATACAAACATCAGTTACCATGCCTTGAATGCGCTAGAAGAACAAGTCACCGTTCCGCCTCGCTCCAGCGTAAGGATTTGCGTCGGTACCGTAGTGCCTGCAGACATGGAGGGTGTCATCGAGGGCTATTATCACTTACTGCACGACCGTGAAATTTGCGTTGCTAGAGGCATAGCTGAGCTACGTGAAGGGAAAGCAAGAGTGATGCTCACGAACTTCGGCCACGAATACTAGCACATTAACAAAGGCACCATGGTCGCCTACATCGATTACATAGTACAAGCCAGCAGTGCTTTCGCCTTCACTGATTCTAGTACACCTGCAACGACGACTGTAGTACCTGAACCAGCTTTTTACGTCAATCAGAACCTCCCCAATCATAAGAAAGAACAGCTAAAAGCTCTGCTCCTGCAATACAAGGACTGCTTCTCGTCGTCGTCAAAAGTTCGACAAACCCCTGTCGCCAAGCACCGCATCATAACCGACGAATATATCGGCCCACTCCGTCAGAGCCCCTACCGAGTTTCGGCGCGCGAACGCGAGGCCATAAGGCAACAAGTCGACGAAATGCTACGGGACGACATCATCCAGCCGTCCAAGAGTCCGTGGGCGTCCCCCGTGGTGTTAGTAAAGAAGAAAGATTGAACGCTAAGTTTCTGCTTCGATTATGGTCACCTCAATAAAATCACGAAGGACGTATACCCTCTCCCACGTATTGACGACGCCTTGGATCGACTCTACAACGCAAAGTTTTTCGTCAATGGACCTCAAAACCGGCTACTGGCAAGTCGAAGTCGATGAGAGGGACCGGGAGAAGACTGCCTTTATAACACCAGACGGACTGTTCGAGTTCAAGGTCATGCCGTTTAAGGTCTTTGCTCGGAACCTGCGACTTTCCAACGCGTCATGAATAATGTACTGGCAGGCTTGAAGTGGGAGACTTGCCTCGGTCTATTTGGACGACGTCGTTGTTTGCCTCAAGCTTCGAGGAACACCTCCGGCACCTTCAAACAGTTCTTCAAGTACTCAAGACCTCCGGACTCACGTTAAAGCCAGAAAAGTGCCGCTTTGCATACGAGGAGCTCTTGTTTTTGGGCCACGTCATCAACAAATCTGGAGTGTGCCCTGACCCACAGAAAACTGCGGCCATCGCTGACTTTCCTCCGCCCACCGACAAGAAGGCAGTCCGTAGATTCCTTGGACTGCGCGCCTATTACAGGCGTTTCGTCAAGGATTTTTCACGGATCGCTGACGCAATGATGTACCTCACGAAGGCCGACGTCGAGTTCAAGTGAGAGACGCCGCAAGTCGAAGCATTTGAAGAACTGAAGCGACGCCTGCAATCGCCGCCAGTACTTGCAAATTTCGACGAAAACGCCGCTATCGAAGTGCAGACCGATGCAACCAGCGTAGGACTCTGCGCCGTGCTTGTGGAGAGGACTGACGGACTACAAAGGGTTGTAAGTTACGCTAGCTGGTCGCTGTCGAAGCCGGAAACAAATTATTCCACAACCGAAAAGGAGTGCCTCGCCATCACCTGGGCTACACATCAAAGTTTCGCCCCTACCTCCATTGCAGGCCCTTCAAAGTTGTGAGCGACCACCACGCCTTGTGTTGGCTAGCTAACTTGAAGGATCCTTCAGGTCGCCTCGCAAGATGGAGTCTGAGACTTCAAGCATTCGACGTCACGGTCGTGTACAAGTCAGGGCGAAAGCACTCTGACGCCGACTGCTTCTCTCATGCCCCCGTCGAACCGCCGCCACAGGACAACCAGGATGACGACACTTTCTTGGGACCCAACAACAGTGAGCTGACATGGAACTAAGGAGCCTTGTAGACTACCTGGTAGGCAAGACCGTCATTGTGCCCAAGGTGATCAGGCTAGGAGTGGCGTCGTTTTTCTTGCAAAACGACATTCTTTTAAAGACGAACTTCTCGCCTCTTCGAGCCAACTACCTCCTCGTGGTACCCTCAGCATTGCGTCCAGAGGTTCTGCAAGCTCTCTATGACGACCCAACGGCTGGACACCTCGATTTTTCCCGCACGCTAGCGAGGATACAAGAAAAATACTACGGGCCTCGCCTCTCTGCCGACGTCGCCCATTACGTAAGGACATGCCGAGACTGTCAGCGACGCAAAACACCGCCGTCAAGGCCAGCCGGACTTTTACAGCCGATCGAGCCACCTCGCCGACCGTTCCAGCTGATCGGGATGGACTTACTGGGGCCTTTTCCGACGTCGACGTCCGGGAATAAATGGATCGGCGTAGCTACGGACTACCTCACCCGCTACGCCAAAACAAAAGCCTTGCCCAAAGGCAGCGCCGCCGAGGTAGCCCGATTCTTCGTTGAGAGCACACCCTCCTGCGATATGGTGCCGCAGAAGTCATCATCACCGACAAACCTACGGCCTTTACGGCAGAACTCAAGCCATCCTGCGATACAGCCACACAAGTCATCACCGGACCACCGCCTACCACCCGCAGACGAATGGCCTCACCGAGCGCCTAAATAAGACCATCGCCGACATGCTAGCGATGTGCGTCGACGTCGAACACAAGACGTGGGGTGCCATCCTTCCGCACGTGACCTTCGCATACAACACGGCCGTGCAAGAAACGACGCACGTGGCGCCGTTCAACGGTCTACGGAAGGAACGCGGCAACGACGCTTGATGCCATGCTACCGGACGTCACAGACGAAGAAAATCTCGACGTTGCCAGCTATTTGCAGCATGCCGAAGAAAGTCGACAGCTCGCCCGCCTGTGCATCAAGAACGAGCAGAGGACCGACAGCCGACACTACAATCTTCGACGACGCTACGTCGCGTACCCGCCCGGCGACCGTGTTTGGGTCTGAACTCCGATTCGCCGTCGAGGACTTAGAGAGAAATTGTTACGTCGCTATTTCGGACCATACAAGATAATCCGACATATTGGCGCACTGGACTATGAGGTCGTGCCAGACGGCATTTCGCACAGCGGCGCCGGGCAGGACCTGAAGTCATCTACGTGGTGCGTCTTTCTAAGCCTTTCTATTCCCGCTAAAGAACTTCGGTACTTTGTTACTTTCTAGTTGTTTGTTTAGTTTTTCTGTCTCTCTCTCTCGTTCTCTGTTCGCGTGGTTTTGTTTTCGCTTTCTTGTTTGTATCATCGGGACTATGCTTTTTAAGGGAGGGTATTGATACGTATACATGTTTATCTTTCACCGGTGACCGCTTTCCACCGGCTAACAAATGTTAAGCGTTATCGCTAGGCACAGGACGCGCCTGCTTCTTTTGGAAGTTTCTCGAACGTTACCGATGCTTCTATCCGTTGTCTCTTGTCACCGACGCTCATGTAATCTGATTGTATGAGCGACGCGAAGTATCTAGAACTTTCTTGAAGACATGCGGGTACCAGGCATTATTCTGGGGCCTTCAATGACTCATGTATAAAAGCCGACGCGTTTCGCCGCTGATCAGATTTCGACAATCGCCGACTGTAATCGCCGCTTTCGTTGTGCTTCGGGTGTAGCTTGCTTTTGTTGGCACATCTTCCGCCCAACAAAGAATCAGTTTTGTCATACACAGTTTTACGACTGTTTACTTCAACGTCACTACTACGGGACGGTATGGGAATCTGCTGATCAGACTATCTGAAGTAGAGCACTGCACGGGCCGGTTTTTCAAGTCCGGGCTGGACCCGAGCCCGAAAGTACCATACTTTGGCCGGCCCGGTTCTGTTCGACCCATTAGCCTTTTTGCCTATGCGAAGATAGCTCGAGTTCTCGATTATTGTGAAGATACTGTCACGTGATCAACGGCCGCCGGGTGGTCTTCAAGCTGCATCAAAGCAGGTTTTTGCCCTGCATCCCTTCTTGATGATTACTTGATAATTTAACTGTGAGAGAAATAAACATTTCATTACTAGCCGAACACGCACAGATTATTATGTGAATATTTGGTATGAAAACAAACCATACAATCGACAGTTAGGAAAATAGGGAGGGATCAGGCTAACAACCACCGGGAGTGGCAGAACCCCGGCTTACATTTAGGGATGAAGTTGTAGAAAAGCACATCGGTTGATCACCATGCTCATGCTTTAAAGAGTGCGGCAACATACTATAGCAAAGGCATAGGTGAACACTACCACACACGCCGCGGCCCGCCATTTATTCTCACTTTTGAATCTCATATAGTCATTCGGATACAGTGATGGAACTCGAGCCAATAATTTTGGCGCGAATGTAAATTTAGATACGCTGGTTAATGGCTTTCTGGAATACGATAATACACGACCACTAGAAGCTTTTCTTTCATTAAACAGAAATTGTTGACCCACAAGGCTAACGCTCATCATATTTTCGCACGGAACATGCCATTTTTATTGCTTTATTCGGCTTCATTATAATTATGTCAATTTTTAATGGATAATTTAGGCATCATTGTTTAGAAATATATGCAAATTTAGACTCTGTCTAATTGTGTTTCAGTACAATGCATCTACAACCTAGGCTTTCCTTGTTTTTTTTCTCCGCCCAGAATAAAGTATGATCTGCTTGCTTATTCACGTAAATTCGCAGACAACGCACCTAGTGCTTTCAAGAACATATACAAGGCTGCGAACACGAGGGTTCGAGCCACTTAACGAGCGGAAATAGCATTAAAAAATTTACTGAGGCAATAAAATGGCCTGCATTTCTATTTTGTTTTTCATATTCCCCTCGCCAATGTTGAGAAATTTTGCAGCATCCGCGTAGACTTAAAGCATTTGTCTAAGAACAATATACACTTGAAAGTCTCAGTTTAATTAGCTGGGCTAATTGTGAATTAACCTACGGCAGATTATTCAACTCGCTTGAAACATAACCAAGCAAATTAATGGAAACCGGTAGTAAGTTGCCCTGTGCCTTAAGATCCAAAAATTTGCATATGAACTTTTCAGAATTTATTTGCTACAATTTTATCGAGGTACTCTAAGTAATTCTTGAAAACCTATTTAATTTTTGTTTTTTCTTTAAAATGATCGCGTCGAAAATATAGATATTTTTGTGCAGCAACAAAATATTGCAGTCGACTCTGCCCCTAGGCACGTCTTCCGCTTTTGAAAAATGTAACGAGCTCTATCGAAACTCATCTCATTGATTCCCGTTAAGGATAGCTCGGATACCTGAGAGAGTCTAATGAATGTTTTTGCAGTGAGTCTCGCAACTATTCAATAGTTTTCAATTTCTTTAGCGCGACTGCAATGCATATATATTTCTAACTCTTTGTCAGGTTGATTCAATTCTGTGATGTCTAGCAACTCATGAAGTGTGCCTTTCGCCGCTATTCCCACCCACCCAAATGTGTTTCTCCTGGTCGATAGGCGGCGCCGCTGTCGAAATCATACCGCTACCTCCATCAAACTTCGGGTCGTCCATCACATGCCTGAGCACGATCACCTCTAGGAATTCGAGGTGTTAATATGCTGGGAACAATGTAGACAAGAGTTAGTTAGTGTCGCGAAGACGAAAGAATTCCTGCAGAACCCATTTTAAGATGATTATCGAAGTTAATGCGATTACCATTCACACAATCTAGCGAGCAAGAAGCGACACACCGTGTTAGCTTAGACACCTTTATTTAGAATCCGCAGTGTTTCCCCTGATGTTTCAAGTGATTCGGCTATATGCGGCCATGCACTGTCTCCCTTATTGACCCGCTTTGTTATGCCCATCGTTCGCCAATGTTACCCCACAATGGTAGAACAAGGACCGCAGGCCGACGGTGCATGCAGTGACGACGATGGAATTACGAGGTAGGAATCATGTCGATAGAAGGACGAAGGCATATAAGGACGACGGCATGACGACGATGAGATGGTTCTGAAGTGATGGCGATAAATAATTGCGACAGAATACGATGCCATGACGCCGGTGTTCTAACCTCGATTGATTGACAATAATTGCACAATACTAGCCGAATGAAATAGAAATTATGCTGATGGAACCTGGAGGTGGTATCATGACCAAAGCATTTAGTAATTTTTAGCCAACCAGACACGCTTCTGAATAACATACCAGCCTTCTCCCTTTCTTTTCTCCTATTCCTTCCCAAGAAGCTTTACAAACATATCCTCGGCCGTTGAGCTCAGTACGCCGGTGCTCTAGCTCATTAGGCCACGATCGCACGTTTACAAACGTATCTTGTCAACAAGTATATTATTCAAGCTCGAACTTAGGGGGAACATTGAGCTTGGGGGCTCCTATCGAAATACATGGGAAATCGGCAATAGTTTCTCAGAGCAACCGATGCACCAATCTGATGAGTTATGTTGAATTTAGAAAAAAAAGTTAAAATGTAGTGATTGCAGAAAGGGATATTTTATTATAGGCCGTCTACTTTTTTTACGTAAAATTTTAAAGAATTGCCAAACTTCGAAAAAGAAAACTTGGCTTATAGAGCTATGTACCTCAGCAGCTAAAAATGATATCAGAATTCTGTAAACTGCAGCTAATAATACATCCAAAGCGGATAGCAATCATATATCATACACCATCCTGAAATATACCACTATGTTGTGAATGTTGCATTTGCAAAGCCCTTCCAAACATTATAAGAAATTCACGTAAGTTTTAAGGTATAGCAAAAAAATTGTTCGCTTTTGATGCTCCAACGGGTGCAGTTTATAGAAATGCCATATTTGTTTTTAATGGCTGAGCTGCGGATTTGGAAACTTCATGCTTCTATATTTTTTTCAAATTTACGAACATCCTGCGATTCTTTGAAAACACTACACTATCTAAACGAAGATTCTATTTGCTGCAGTCTCTGCAATTTAACTTTCCCTCTTAAATGCAACACATTTCATTCAAATCGGTTCAGCGGTTTTCTCATAAAAACATTCCTGCATTTTACGCGTATTTGAGTATCCGGCATCGAAGATAGGCCCGAGCTAAAGCTTCCTCTTAAACAATGAATCACGCCAGTTCTATAGGAAACCGATGAAACAGAACCCTGACGTATAAGCAAGACCATGTCCACAGTGGTGCACAAATAAAAAGTGCTCAAGAAAAAAAATTACATATTCAATGGAAGCTTCGCGGGAGCCTTTATCTCGGCCAGACATCTCTCCATAAAGCGGACGAGCTTTCTGGCCAGGTGTCTAGCAACACCGTCGATTCATTGTCAGTAGAGCAAGTAGCTGGCCGTCTTCGAAATAACGCTGATACACAAGCGCGCTCGTTTCCAAACACCGAGGTGAAGCGACAGCTTCAGGGTGTGTTTCTTTTTATTGCGCTTTCTTTAGTTGTGCGTCATAGCATACGTCATGGCGAGAATTTCGAATTCTTTAAGGTCGATACGCCACGTGGTGGCGAAAAAAGGAAACTGTACGAAATGTCCCTAATTCCTGGTATTGGGTGCGAAATCAGCCTCCCAGTCGATTCAGAAGGCCGTGGTATTGTTTGATATACGGGCTTTAATCTGACTGTTTTCAGTGCATGAAAACTACCAGTTGTTCCCGTTTCTTTGGTGCAAGAGCTTTGCTGAATAAGCGTTTGTTGTCGACTGTGAGGTGTTCGGTAATGTAAATGGCATGATCAGTACTACCAGAAAAGCATATCCGGAACAGCGTAGACGAGTTTTTCGACTCTTGCGAAGAAATTCATCGTTCTTCTTGAGTGTACAGCGGTGAGCACTGTTAGGGTGAACACGCGAGCGCGTGGCCGACGGCACTGTCAGCGCCCCGTTACGGTCATCACTGGAAACATTGCGCATGCGCATCACGCCTTCCGCGAAATAATTGTTCCACCGCGCGCATGACGTCATGAATGCACTTGTTCGTCGTCTGCTAGCCGCATTTTTGTTTTCTAAGCCCATGCATCCTGCATTTTAAGATTTCTTTAAACATCTGTGCTTGAACAGAACAAGACAAAAAAACTTGTATATCTATGGGGGCGTGTCTATTCGTTCCCTTCAAAGTTGTTGTGCATGCAACGCCGTATATAAAACAACCAAACATCTTTCGCAGCCGTTCATTCTGTCGCCAGATCGTATTATGGCTAGGGTTCCCGATGATGAACGGCGCTCAATTGTCGATCTTTCCCTGAAAGGTTATTCCCAGCGGTATATTGGCGCTTTAGTTAATAGGCCCCTGAAGACTGTGAACAGGATAATTCAAGCCTACAAGTGTGAAGGTCGCATTCAGGATGCACCCCGCGCGCCCCGCCCTAAAGCTACCACAGACGATGAAGACGCCCTCATAGTTGCAGCTGCTGTTCGTAACCCTTTCTTGCCAGCCCCAGCAATACGCGAGGACTTGGATTTGGACGTTTCGGACACCACTGTTCGACGTCGCCTGCGTACTGCGGGCCTTCGCAGTCGCGTCGCAGCGCAGAAGCCACTACTAACGGCGGCAAACAAGGACGCACGACGGCAGTTCGCTGAGCTGCACGAAGCATGGACATCAGAAGAGTGGGGTCGCGTCATCTTTTCGGATGAGTCGACGTTTTCGACGCGACAAAACCAAAGATTGCGTGTTTGGAGACTACCAGGCACACGGTGAGGCAAACTTCCTGCTTTGAAAAGCAATTGTTTTAGTTAACGTCACAATGCCACGCAGGAACGACCCGGACAACGTGCAAGGTGTTTCTGCCAGTGGGAGATCGAGTGTGAACGTGTGGGGTGCTGTTTCAAGATATGGTTTAGGGCCCCGGCAACGTATACGTGGACACTTATCGTCGGAACAATACTGCAACATTTTGAACAATGTGCTGTTGCCATATGCGAGCAGTTTATTCCCAGACGGTGATTACCTGTTCCAACAGGACCGGTCACCGATACACACGGCGCGGGCTGTCAAGGAGTTCCAGGCGGAGCAGCACATGCAGCTACTGGAATGGCCTCCGAAAGGAGCGGACCTGAATGTGATAGAAAACGTGTGGGGCCGTCTGAAAGCTTCTTTGGAAAGGAAGCCCCTTTATTCCGCGACTTCGGACCAGTTGTGGGCGCAAGTCAGCAACGAGTGGGAAAGGCTGAAAGCCGATCGGGAATATGTTCGATCACTTTACGACTCGTTACCGTCCAGAATAGCTGCAGTCGTTGCTGTAAGTGGTCACATGACTCGCTATTAGATTTGCTCATGTTTTTATATTTGTTCTCATGGTCTTGTTTAACTTGAATTGCAAAAGTGCAATTTTCTTGAATAAAAAGTTTAATAATTATCCCTCTTACACTCACTTTTTTCCTTCACGCGCCAATCTTCAATCCAGATGGACCTTGAAATGCAGAAGGTATCAGCTCAGCGAACAAAAAATGCGGCTAGCAGACGACGAACAAGCGTATCGATGACGTGATGCGCGCGGTGGAAAGAGTGTTTCGCAAAGCACATGCTGCGCATGTGCAATGTTTCCAACGATGGCTGTTACGCGGCGCTGATAGTGCCGTCGGCCACGCGCTCGCGTGTTCACCCTAACAGTGCTCACCGCTGTACAAAAGCGAACAACGACGTTCTTGTGAGACGTCTTGTTGGCCACACGATGTACAATGTCAATTTGCCCAGAAGAAATTTGACACGCAGTTGCATCGGCAGCCTTCTTAAAAATTGCAGAGCAGTGCTCTTCCTGTCCATGATGGAATGCCTTTTATTTCGATGTAATTCATCCTGCTGTACTGCTCCATGTTGTCGATTATTTTTTCTAATGCTTGATTCTGTGAGGTTTTTTCTGTGTTAGTGGATACAAATTAATTTTAATTTTAGTTAATTAAATTAAATAATGGGGTTTTACGTGCCAAAACCACGATCTCATTATGAGGCAGGCCGTAGTGGGGGACTCCGGAAATTTGGACCACCTGGAGCTCTTTAACGTGCACCTAAAATCTAAGTACACGGGTGTTTTCGCATTTCGCCCCCAACGAAATGCGGCCGACGTGGCCGGGATGCGATCCCGCGACCTCGTGCTCAGCAGCCCAACACCATAGCCACTGAGCAACCACGGCGGGTTGGATACAAATTCAATAAATGTCGCTATGAAGGTTTCATACTGTTCGCTCATGAAACGCATGCTTTCAGCTAGAGAAGCAAGGTTGCCGAGTCCCTGGTCATCAAACTTGTTCCAAATTTTGGCGGCAAGATTGTCAACAAGTGAATCAAGCTTATTCTTTAGCACTGATTCTACATGCTCAATCCGGAACGTCGCAGGACATATGTAAACTATTGTTTAAACAGTGTCGTTTAATTCCAGTGCTTGCAGTGAATTACTTGTCCAACCGCTTGAAAGCATTATACAAGCGCCTTATGCATGTTTTGACGCTGTTCTTTAACAACGGAATGTGCTAACAGCTTTAAATATGCACAGAAAGAAATACAAGCTGCGCGCCGTATGTGGACAAATGTTATGTGTGGTTTATTCCAGAATTGAAAAAAGAAATGCTAACACAACTCAGAAAAAAGCAGCTGCACCGGAAGTTGTTTTGTAATCCTGCAAAAGGGCGCAAGTAGGCGTTTTTTATTCGTTTTTTTTTTATCGAATGAATGAAACGCACGGCTCTAAATAAGCATACCACTTCTAGATAACACCTGCGGTCCAGCACTGTAGACTGCGAAAACATCACTACCTGCTTAGATAGCTTTGTTCCCTCTGTTTGTTTGTGACTGGCTTCGCGTTCGAATCGGGAAACGCTGTTGTGGTACCCCGGCCGTATTAAACCGTTTTTCGTTTTTCTCTTTCATTTTTTTCTTTTTAGTGTTAGAATTTTAGAACATTCCTGTGGAATATAGCACAGAACTACTCACTCAGCTGGTAAACAGTTTAACTCAAAATGCATAATTTGTCTACCTAACAATATTTCACTACTCAACTTTTGTCTGACTGCTCTAGCTCAAGTACCTCAATACTATGCAAACCGAAGCGTGTTTTCAGAAGACGCAGTCGATTAGAACCAATTTTGAATCTCAAACCAGTTTTGAGATAACCGCTGCCCAAGTTGCGGTAAAACGTAAACTGTTGTTGTACTTACTTTTTATTGCGATAGTTATTCTATGGACACTCTAAACTGAGTTTCCATGTTATACTGTCCATTGAATAAGGACAGTTCGTTGCTGTTTTTAGACCTTAACCTAACACTCCTGAGTGATCACGTCTGCTGAGCGCACATCCCTAGAGGTAAAAAAAGAATTTTGCAGTACGACTCAGCGTACTCTTAACACTGGGAAGCGTGGAATCGCTTTACTTTGCCCGGAATCGGCTTTGCGCAAGTCATGTGTACATATGATGCAGGCGAGTTTTCGCAATCAGCTTGAGAGACTTTTGAGGGCTGGCTTCCCTCAGAATTATGTGATTGAGTCCCTGCTGGAAAAGTTGAAAGCTACCACTGCCAATGTGAAAGCGCACTCGAAGGATAGGGAGCGTGTTAAGCCAGAGGTAGTACCAAATGTTCACCGTTTGAGCCATAACCTCAAGAAGGTCGCTACCAGATATGGCATTCCGGTTGTTTCATTCAGCTCCCAATAAATTGGCTCAATTATGTCCCTCGTGTACACGCGATGGGCCGCGGGGCTACAAGAAGCACCAGCACACGAGCCCTGTCAGGAGCTGTATCGAAGGGGTGGTCTATGAGATACCCCTAGAGTGCGGTAGGTCCTACATTGGACAAACGGGACGTTGCATTAACGACAGACTGAGGGAGCATGCTAATAGAAGGTAAGTGTGACAATGCGCATCTTCCTGCACACTGTAAGGCCGGTCCTTGTGAGCAACGCTTTAAGCAAGTATCGATTCTGGGCAAAAGTGGCGACAAAGCTTCGAGGGAGTAGTTTGAAGCTTTCTTTATTAAAAGAAAGGGTCTGATTGTGTTAGCGACACATCCATCATATTGTACACTGCAGAGATGTGCTTTATTGAAAAAAATGTTATCACGATCATGTAGTTCCATGTCATACCTTGACTCTCTTTGGACGCCCGGAAGTTAGCTTTTTTCTGTATGTTCTCACGCTGTCATTAAACAGTTGGTAGTTTGGCGCTTCCCTGTCTCCTCTCTTCTGTCCCCTTTTCACAAAATGCACATCGCGCCACAGTCAAGTATACCTAGGAAATATCAGCACCAACTTGCCCAAGAAGAAGTTCTTTTGGATACTTCGCAATATTCTTGTGTCGTGCCTTATGCCTCAAGGTGCAAAACCAACTTGTTCATGTGTCCATCGTAACATCTAGACGCATCTTTCTCCAATGGGAGTTGCTGCAATAGACCATGAGCGAGGATAGGAATATTGCTTCGGAACTAAATGCTGTGACCGAACGAAATCGATCGGTCAAAATAAAGCACCATTCACAACGATGTCTCTCATAGCCGCTCTGCGACTTTCTTAAGTTTTCCCAACAAATCAAGTATCAGTTATGACTCAAGAAAAGCTGCCGTGGAGTGCTTGCGGCACTTATCCTATCCCGTTGACCTGATACCATCAACGAAAAAAATGTTTCTGCTTTTTGGGGAAGCCTCTAAAAAGCACGGAAGTAATCATCGCTGTGTTTGCAGTGCCATGGCTAAACGCTCTTAAGGATGATAAATCATATCCAGCAAACAGGCTGTTTTTTATCAAAAGCAGTGATAACGTCGTTGAGACAAACATTGTAGTCAAGTTCAGGGCGTATGGGTAGCTTTTATTGCCATTATCTTTGTTTAGTTGACGTCACATGAAATAAGGCTGTAAACACAGTCTCGACGATGTCGCGAGAATGCATGGAATGGTGAGAAAGTGCTGTCTCGAATATAAAAAAGTATCGAGCGTTAAGGTATTTCGTGGAGGTGCACCGACGGCAGCACGGCACTTCGTAACGCCAAAAACATTGCACGGTTTTAAACCAGTCATTGTCGTGATGATTAGTGTCTCGACCTCTCCCTGTTAACTGTATTTGCATATTTAAAACCAGATTTCACCAAAGGATTTAAGAACTCACAAAATCGACAAGCACAAGCGACATCGACCACAATATGGCTCTCAGTACTTCGAAATATGCTAATGAAAAGCTGAGTGTAATCATTTAGGGCGACAATAATCGAAAGTATTTTCGGGGCACCATTCTATCTATCCAAACAGAGTGCACTTCTTCAATGGATTCATCTTGGATCCAAGCGGGCAGGCAAAGGCGTTTGCGAAAGCTAAGGAATTTCGCACAAGTTTGTTGCAATTGGCCGAGAAGGGATTAATGACGCCTTTTAGACTGCACGTCATATAGCACACTGTCAGAAAGAACACCTGTGTTTCCGTGAAACTCTGGCTGATGGGGAGTTCTTTCTCAGCTTCCTTCGTGGCATCCAAAAACGCGGAGTAGGCGATCTCCATCGCCGGGATCTCGGGAAACAAACTGTCATCGCGTTCTTCGCTGTTGTTCAGGCAGCTATCTCTCGCATCATAGGCCACAGTCGAGTTTTTGCTGATGACTGAGTGGACATTACCAGCAGCATCCCAGCGAAGGCCTTCTCGGTCGAGTGCTTTGACCACTTCAAGCGCAATCGAGAATCCTATGCCGCCGTAGAACATGGCACGTGTGCCCTTACTGTAAAACAGTGGGCGGCTGACGGCAGCGATGGCCACGCTCACGGTGTTATTGAAATTGTCGTGTACGAAATAGGGCTGTGCGTAGTTCAGCGGCAGCCTACGCACACGTTTGTATAGCGAATCCTTCTTCGTGGTGCGCAGACTCTGAATAGATTTGATCCAGTAGCTTCCGAACGTTTTCTCGTGTTCGGGGTAAGTATGGAATACCTTTTCGAGACTTTCGTTGGTCAAGTACTCCGCCGGAGGCCAGATCTCCAACTCAAGTCTTCTAAGCTTGGCTGCCATTGCATCCTTACTCTCAGAGTCCAGCCACGCAGATGAGTTCACCAAGTGCACGGCCTTCGAACTCAGGCGGCGGAATCCTCGGTATATCTCCAACCGGTCTTCTTTCGTAATCTTGAGCGCAAACTGCATTGCCAGTAACACTGCCTTGTAGGCCACTTCAATGTGAAAGCCGCAAAATGCTGGTCTCAGTGTATCGGCTATCGTCTGGTCCCCATACCTCGTCCATAGTAGGCGGCTGTCGGCAACCGGACCGTAGTGCTCAACGAATTGCCACGCTAGAAACGCCAGAATTTGCTCGTTCGAATAGTTGCCGAAAAGCTCCCCCACAGTGAGCAGGAACTTCACGTTGCTGACGACAACATCATCCCGTTGCTTCAGCGCGGGGTCCATGTTGGTGACCTTCTGCAGACATTCCAGCCACCGGTCGGAGTCTATGCTCGGCGTGTACACTTCCATTTCTCCAAGAGAGAACCCCGTCGCTTTTCTGGGCGACACGTGAAGGGCTTGGTTGAGGGCCTCGAGTATGTCGCCCTCTAGGCGGGCAGCATCTGTGGCTCGCCGCTCACTGTTGACGGGGTTACTATTGGTGAATGCCGTATAGAACTGGCTCCAGTACTCGTAGTATCCCCCAGAGTTGATGACACTGCGGTGGTGCTGGAGGTAGAAGGGCAGCTGGGGAGCGGGTTCCAAAGAGAGTCGCCAGAATTCCCTTGTCCCTTGACCATACAGAACGATCTGCACGGAGAACCAGAACTCGACGTGCCATTCGTGAGCCAACGTGAGGAGCACCTCCAGAGCATCGATCTGCTGCTTTGGACGTTCTGGCCAGGACAAGCCGAGCTCTTCGATAAACTTGAGAAATTGGCCCAGCGTTGAGCCGTACTCGGAGGGGCCGCTCATGCAGGATTGGAACATCAGTAACGCTTTGTGGCCTACTGGGAACTTTCGCGAGCCTTTCAGGAGGGTCTCCTCTAAACCGAATAACCAAGAAAGCACCATGTCTTCCAAGACGGACGTGTCAAAGTCTCGCAGCTGCCTCCTCTCACCCGGTGGGGACCATTTGGAACAAACGTGAGCGCGAAAGTCTTCACAGGCATCGATGCTTTGGTTTATGGCGTTGTCCAGTAGTGCTGCATGAACGTGACAGTCTTCCGCGATGCACAGATCTTTGAGGGTTGGTTGGTGCATGGACATAAGCAGCAGTGCGATAGCCATGACGGCCATCAAGATTGCTGCGAGTGACGCGAAGACGACCAATGCTGCTCGACTGAAGAAAAGTCCGTGGCCAATGGTGGTGCTCAGTGGACTCCGCATCTGAAAAGAATTAAGAATAAAAACGGCAATGAAAGCTAAAGTAGACCCTTCGCGAAGACAAGAACGTTCACCGTTGAGAAGACTGCCGAAAATGACGAACTCTGGTTTAGCTCGCGCTCTGCACCGTCTACTGCGAACTTCTTTGCCGGTTACCACTTACCTAAAACTTTCTAGTAACATTGCTTTCAATAAATGGCGCAGTTTGCAAGCGTAGTAATGCCAAAATTACCTAGTGCCGCACAAAGAGGCAAGTATCCTCGAACAAATGTGCAGAGCATAGAACGTGGCAAAAAGAAAGCTTTGTTTACCACCGCTTCGAGACACCCCGATATTTTTTTTTGCATTACGTCTAATTACAGAGTTAGTCCTTATTATTGATTGAACTTCTGAAATATTATAATTAGATAAAACGTGTCAATGAGAACATTGTCGAGCAACATGAAAAACTCCCGAGGCAGCTTTTTGCTGCTCAATATACGTGCTACATAAAAGTGTTTTTACGAGCGTGAAAGAAGCCCTCGAATAGACAGAAAGTACCTCAAGCGGCCAGTCGTGCGGTAATGTATAGAGCGACGCGCCAATACGATGACATACAGAAGAAAAAGAAATGGCAAATACAATCACGTACCACCATTGAAGAAAAATCATGTGGACTGATCTAACAAGAGTTTTGCTCAAACACGCACGCACGCACACACATTGACGAGAATCACCGGACACTGGAGACACTTCGTTCTTGGTAAAAAAGTGCGCCGCATAACGCTCACAAAGACGCCACTACAATTTTTGTTATATGCACAAAGCCAGTAACAGTCAACAAGCCATGCATAAGAAAACCAGACGACCAGAAAAATCGACAGCAAACGGCCACCATCACCATCCTATAATTGGCTGGAGATAATTATTCTAAACCCCAAACTAACATCAGTTCTGAGCAAGATGACGTCACTCACTTCTTTCATTCGCTTTGTGCAATGTTCTTTCTATAGTTTCCTCCTCTCACTTAAGAATCCCTTCGTACGCGTTTGTGAATAGGTGACCCGTAAAACGATCAATCGCAGGGAATTGTGGGGCGCTCCGTCTGCTAGCAGCTCCCGGTTCGACGGACGACGCGGCGGCATGCCCGGCGCACGTGTTTTTCTACGCGGTTTCAGCTGTCATTCGTGTGAAGCTTTCCGTACGCTTTGTCGACCAGCAATGTCGTAGCATAAATGCAGCGGATTTCTAGGTTTCAGTTCCTTCTGGGCGCGACGATGACGAGCCAAGAAAGGCAAGGATACGCTTTTGTTCATAAAGGAACGCTGGTTTTCTTTTCAGCGGCCTTTTTTGTTTCTGCCAGGTTTAGCTCTACGACATTTGCCGTTGCTTGGACGCACCATCAATGACTGCTCTGACAGCGGGTCAGTCGGACAGGTGAAAAAGTTATTGTTATCCGATAATTTATCAAGCGTATACAAGCATTACTTGTATCGGGTGCTCGGGTGCTCAGACGATGGCTATAGCAGCCTGGTAAATACTGCCCTGTGGTCGTCGCTGCAACCGATATCGTCAGTAACGGCGCAGCTAGCGTCATTCGAAAATGAAGTGCTCAAAATGTTTGAAAACTGCGCGCTGTCAACGGCATTTCTTGGTCAAAACTCGAGGTTCATTTGAAGTGGTACGTAGAAGTGTTTGCTTTTTTTCTCAACAAGATGTGAAAATGGCCGCATCGCCGACATATTACAGCTGCATATTATTTCTGTATACAATTGAGGAACTAAGGTGGGCTTGTTGGTTACGAGTATTAGGTAAGTATCTCGCTGTGTCCCGTTTAAATTTGTGCCGTAAAACCATGTTTCATAATACCTCTATATGTGCATGCGATTACTGAAATAGTTATTTTTGATTGAGTCAATGTTAGAGAAAGGAATATCTTGGGTAATCATTCCGTGTCAGCCCAAGCTTACACAGCTCATCGCCGCCTGCTAAGTGCCACTGTACGTTCATTTTCTTTTTGTTCACTGATGGTTCAGTTTTGGATGTGGCAGTCATGCCTCTGATGCTTGTGTACAGCTGCCTCAGCAAAGGACGCTGCAAGGTAGTAATTACATGAGTTTACCTTTAACGCTTGAATTTGAGCAGCCAACAGCTGAACAGCCGACCATGGTTTTGCTAGGCGCCTGCAACCGGGTAATCTTCTAGTGTGACAAAGCCGGACTGCAAGCGCTTCAACCATAGATTAACATATACAAGGATAAGAGAGGACACTTCCATAGGCCCCTGCGGCCGATTTTGGTTCGCAGCGCACCTAGCGGGTGTGTGGAATCTGCACCGACTCAGAGATTTGGACCGCGGAAAAACTAATCTCGAAGGCTATCTGCTAGTGATCAGAAACATTACCCGGCCTCCAAGATTGCTTCCGTGCGAGTGCTCGTCCCGGAGGCTATATTTCGATTTTTTTAACGCGTTGCTTGCATGCATCGAGTAGCTTCGTGTAAGCTGTACCGCCAGAGCAGCAAGCACACGATGCCACTGTGTGTTTATGCAGACATTTAAAATAAACACGACAAGTGTTGGAAGAGACGAAACATTTTATTTTCAAGTCATTCTCAGTAAGCCAACGCACACTTTTTTTTTCTCACAACGTTCGATGAACGCAAGTACACAAAGATGGTTGCACTGCAAAGTGCAAGACATGCCAATACAGGTGCCATATGTTGACAATAAAGCTCACAAAAGGAATAAACACGCGATATTATGAAAAACACTAAAGAACAGTAAAACTGAAGACAGCATAAAGATTAAAGAGCAAAACAACCCTCGTCCTTTGAAGCCTAACCTTTCTTATTAAGTGGTAGTTTCGGGCTGCATAGCAAACAAGGAATGAAGGCTGCTCACTGCAGTTGTCAGCCACCCACGCTCTCTCCCTGTCCTGCCGTTGTTACTGCACCACGGAACACAGCAGTAATTCCCGTAGTACTTGACTACAGACGGAAAAATGTATTGCTTATGTCTTCTGTCCCGCCTTCGCACAAATTTTCACCTACGCACTTCAGATCGCCCTTCTCGAAAAGCGTCACGTGCAATTATCGCAGCTAAAAAGAGCAACCTTTGGTGCGATGCATGCGCTACTGAGGCAGGAATGTTTATTCAGAATACGTCGTATCCACAGCTTAGAAACATTCTTCTCAATTTGCAAGTTCTCTCTAATTGCGCTCGTAACAAAGGCTTTAAGCAATCTGAGCACGCCACGAATAACGATCCTAAGCATAACTCCGTTCTTTCACACAATTGCACACACGTGGATTGAATTCAGACTACGTGTTCCGACTCACTTTCTCGTGCCAAGAAACGATTTTCTCGCAAACATGCTGCGCAGCATTCCAAATTGCTGTTTCTTACATAATGTGAATCAATCCACGAACATCATGCGCGAAGTGAAGAACACAAAAAAGCTCTCTGCGCCGAGCAGCACAATGCGAGAAATGTCAACTTACGGCTGAAGTCACAAATACATAGGTAATTTTCAAAGTAATGAAGGGGAAAAGGAACGTAATGAAGGCCTTCTTACCAAGCAGCAGCCAAGCAGACAGACGTTCTGGCAGACGAACAGAGCAAAGACCACGCAGACGTTATCGCACATCTTTTGTAGGGTCGCCTTGCGTGATCACACCATGGCCGATATCTTGTAGCGATGCGTTATGCTTTATTCTATATACTAGTCTTAACATCCACCGCTCACGACCGGCTGATCCCGTTGATAACGTCGACGTCTACAGCCGCATAGACAAGTAGACGTATAGCGCACTATAGAAAAGTAACTACAGTAGATAACAAGTACATGCGCTCCCTTGGAGACAGGGAGTGTTGTATTGCCCTCCAGCGGGCGGCATGAAGGTGCGTAGCTCGGCTGCTTTTAGGTTGGAGTGGCCACTCTTGTAATCCGTATGTTAATCTATGCTTAAACGGCGAAGCGGTGGCAGCGGCTGCGCTTCCTCGAACCGGAAAGAACGAGCAGACGGTGCATACCAGAATACCTCGCTCTTTTACGGGTAACCTATCCAGCGCAAGAATTTTCTTCCAGCCGTCGACAGTCTTACGGTGCTCCGCGTTCATTGCGCAGAAGTCAAGAAAGCATGACGTCATGAAAAAAAATTACTCCATCTCCCGCTAAAGGGAACCATATGTAGATGCGAAGCAGCGGGGAGATGGTTAGCTTGAGCGGGAGATGGTTTCGCGGCAGCGGCCCGAGCGCTCATCACGGCGCTGCACAGGAGAGAGAATGAAGTGCGGGCGCTCCGTCATTTTCATACCGCGGAACTACCCTGGCGCCCCCAGCGGAGTATGCAGCTGTCGCACCACCTGTCCTGCGCGCCGCTCCCGATTCCTAGAGGAGAGAAAAGGAGGAGCGTAGCAGAGGAGAGAGAGGGGGAGGGGACGCGGCGCATGCGCTGTGGGGGTGTGGCATGTGGGCGCCGCTCCGTACAGTAGAGGATTCCTAGAGGAGAGAAAGGGGGAGCGTAGGAGAGGAGAGAGGGGGGAGGGGACGCGCATGCGCTGTGGGGGTGTGGGACGCCGCAGGAGGGACAAAGCCCCCGCCATAAGCTGCTTCGCATCTAAAAACCGGCTACAGTGGCCCGGTATCGCGATGTGAACAATGTGAAGCGCACACGACGCAAAACGCGGTCAATAAAACGCGTCGTATCAGCAAGATCAGCGTTTATGTCACTCGAATTGCGCTGTCTTGGGTGCTCTTCCGACGACGCATATTCAATCACTTAATTCAGTGTGTTTCGCCTAAGCTACTACATTTGCGTGTAATTAGCGGTGTAAGTGCGTATCATATTCATTGTACTGAAGGACTGAACTAATTTTACATCAAAGCCATGGTGCTTCCAGCATGCGGCTGAGAACTAACAATTTTTATTTATGTGTGACTACCATACTTGCATTCAGCCACAGTGCACGTATCAGCAAATTCTCATGCTTCGACTCTGCCAAACATGCGGCTTCAGATGTTTTAATTATCGGAAAGAAACGTGGAGAAGAACTTTTCAAGAAAGTGGTCAGGCAACGAGACACAATCTCTCCAGTGATATTCACTGCATGCTTGGAAGTATGGAAGCTATTGAACTGAGAGAAACCAGGCGCGACGATCGAAGGCGAATACCTCAACAACCTTCAGCTTTCGAACAATTTTGCTCTGTTCAGCAACACTGGCATTAATTGTAACAATTGATTGAGGACCCTAAACAAAGAAGTGTATGAGTAGGCTAAAGAATAACCTGCAGAAGATGCAGAAGACAAAACTGTCAATTGAACCAGACGTGTACAGGAGTGAGTTTACTAGGTCAATTACCAACAAGTTAATGATCATGAGACGGATATTTACGGAAGAATGAAAATGGATCACGGAACACACTGCCGGCATTAGGAAATCGTGACCTGGAGCTCACCACTGTCGTTAAAAAGAAAACTACATTCATTCCATTCTTCAACTACTATCATATGGGGCAGAAACATGCAGGTTAACAGTACAGCTTGAAAATAAATTAAGGGCTGCTCAAACCAGCGATCGAACGAAAAATTTTAGGTCTAACGCTAAGGCCCGTATTCACAAACGAAACTTAAGTGGAGGCACAGTAAGTGTGAGGAAAGTACAAGTATGAGGAAAGTTGCGGGAAAGTGATTCGTAAACGGCACTTAAGTATTACTTTCCGAAGTGACACTTTTCGGTACAAGTATGTCGCATGGTGTCGAGGCTACGCAAATAATTGGCGTGTACGATGTATTTCATTTGCAAAATAATAACTGTTGCACCAAAATAATGGGAAAGAAATGTTGTAGCGTTCGAATGAACACTGTGCTGGGTAAATGAAACCAATATTTACATTTTCAGTGCTTTGTTTGAACTCGTCTGGCCACAATGGCCTACAGTCACCCGGTCATACCCGGGCCTCCTGTCGCCTCTCTCGCCGTCCCAATAGTTATGTTGCGTTTGTTACGTGCGGTGTATTGCAGTGTTTCTGTGCCTCTGACATTAAGCGCTTCATTACGGTGTATGTGTGCAATCTGTTTGACGCGACCATGGAGAAAAAGAAAAACTTCTCTGAAGAAGAACGCGCCGTGTTGCTGGAACTGCTCTCACGCCACCGCAGCGTCGTGGAAAACAAGAGGACTGACGCGGCGTCCGTGAGTCGGAAACGACAGGCCTGGGAAAAAATCGAGGACGAATTTAACTGCCGCCCCAACGTGACGCCGCGCAAATGGATCCAACTGAAGAAATGCTGGGAGAACTTGAAAGACAAGTGGAGAAGAACAAACGCTGAAGACATGCGGGAGCGGTTTGCTACAGGTAAGCGTTGCTTTGGCTGAAATTGCGATATTACTGGCGACATATCCTGCATGTGTGCATTTTACAGAGCACACACATTTAACTAGATAACCTGAACCACGGCCGGACTTGAGAGACGCGCTCGCATGCCTTCTCTTTAGCTAATAAGAAGGAACGCCAGCGCGTTAATAAAAAGGAACGCCAGCGCGTCTCTTTCCGGCCGTGCATGAAGTCGCCTTAAAGGGCAGCAGAGTTGGCGAGCCGTACTTTTGTCACAGCGTCTGCTATCGGGATTGCGTTTTTGTTACATTTGTGCTGCGTGCAGTGAAGAGCCGAAATCGCGGCATTTATTCCGCGGAGTAGTAGACGCATCGCTGCGTTTACACATTTGTTTCGTGTGTTTTGTGCGTTCGTTCAATGGTCACTCTGCATGCTGGGCTTTAAAAAAAAAACTTTATGAGCCTCATTCTATATGTAATATGCACCCGCTTCTTTTCTTTTTGTAATGCCAGGTGGCGGAACACCACCACCAAGCCAGATGACCGACGAGCTGCAGCGCGTTGGAGACATCGCGTCACACATGGCTGTTCGGCTGCCCAATCCCTGTGACAGTGACCGCAGCCGGCATAATGTTGTGCCAGGGGGATCGCAGCCTTCCAAATCGCAGTGCACACCTGCTGTCGCTGCACTGCTGTCAGAGACTCAAGACAGGCCTCTGGAACAGTTCGCTGGTATGGCTTAATCATATTTTTTTCATTGCCCATGTTTTCGGTCTGTTACGTTCAATTTTTTGTAACAAAAACGCTCTTCATTTATTACGTTGGAGCTATCACGTACACATTTCAGTGTCCAGTATTTCAGTCATTTTCCCAATGGTGTGTTTGTCAGGCCTCGGTGCTTTCATACTGTACTGGCTGATGTCGGCAGGAACAAACGTTGAAAATATAACACAGGTTGCAGTGCGTTGCATTTATAAAAATAAAATTGTTACAAAGGGCACTTCAGGCACTACACAGCTGCAGAGTGCACATGTACAGCAAGATGTTCACAACAGGGCGACACTTTTGGTGTAGCTATGCAGAATCACTTAGCAGTGTGCTCATTTGAACTGTTTCTGCAGGTTGTCAAGACATGTACGACGAATCAACAGACCTCTGGTCATGGGACGACAACAGTAGCACGATGGAAGATGCTTCAACAAATACTGCACGCCCCCATGGCCAAGTACAAGACACTTCAGACAGCCAACCACGCAATGGCGGTGGTGCAAAACCATCAGAGGCTGCAGCTGTACCATCTGCAGCAAGTTACAGTGCCGCTGCAGCGGCAAGTTCTAGCGCCGCTGTGCCAGCTGGCACGAAACGCGCTTCAACCTGCAGCAGCCAGAGGCAAACGGCGGTCTCAATTGAATTGGGTGCCCGCCTAGATGCCATCAAAGAGGACCGTGATCAAAAGAAAAAGGAGCATTTATTGAGGCTGAAATTCATGCGCATCGAACACAAGCAGAAGAAAGCACAGCACAGTGAAAAACTGGAGCTTTTTCAATTAAAAATAGCTAATCAGAAAGCAAAGGCAGAAATGGTTAAACTCCAACTCGACATAATGAAAAAACAGTACGAATAAAGTCATGTCTCTGTTATTTTGTGTCATTTCGTTTAAGCGAAATACTGTGTGACTATGCGCTCCCTCATCCTGAAACCGCTTGCTGTGTCTGGCACAGGAGGCATTGCTGGTGGTCTTGGTGGATCAGGTGACGTAGGAGCCGGCGAAGCGCTGTCATGATTTTCCTGGCTTTGTGGTGGAGGTGGGATTGGTTCTCTTAGGAGGTGGCCGAAGTTATGGAGTGCGGCACAAGCTGTGATGACGATGGGAACTGATGTTGTTTTTATCTGAAGCGTCATGTCGAGGCATGGGAACCTTCGCTTCCACACTCCAAACGTCCTCTCCACACTGCAGCGAGTCCGCGAGAGGGACTTGTTGTACCTAAAGAAAGCATTTTTGTTCAGTTTACGCATTTTTTGTATACCCAATAGCATTCCTCTAACTTGACTTCACCTGTGCTGAGGGTTGTCTTCCGTCCTTCTGTCCCTAAATGGGGTCATGAGGTAGGACCTGCAGGGATACCACTTGTCGCCTAGTAGGATGCCAGGCACAGTCCCTCTTTCATATTGTACTCTGGCCCAACTGTTGTCGAATATCCGGCTGTCGTGAGCCGAACCGGGCCAGCTGGCCACCAAATCAAAAAATTGAAGCTGAGGCCCTGTGATCGCCTGCAAAACAAGACATTTTTTTTCACTGTGGAGCAGCCCAGAATGCTCCTGAAGTAATACAACTTATGTTGTGCATACAGCGTCACACTGCTAGTTGTGGAAACATGATAATAAATCGGGTATTCGCATATTCGGTATTTATGTCAATGGCAGTGCAGTATACATACCTGGACATTGATTGAGAAGTAGCCCTTTCGATTCCGGAACACCTCCGCGTCTTCTCCGCCGGGATTTTTCATGCGCACATGAGAACAGTCTATACACCCGCTTACACCAGGGAAACGCGCCATGGCATAAAATTCCTCCATTATCACGGCCGCTTCAGTGGCGTTGGGCAATTTCACAAGCTGCGAGAACAATGTGTCAGCTATCATTCTTGATATGCGTGTGTTGATGCGTGACAGGCTTGCTTGAGACACATTAACAAGGTCCCCGGTAACAACTTGAAAGGTTCCGGCGCCGTAGAATCGCAGCGCGATGAGGAGCTGGAGCAGTGGCGGAACAGGGTGACCGCGTTCGTGGTCCTTTGGGCGCAGCGGCAGCATTTCCAACAGCCGCATCACCACTCGCTTGGAAAAGCGGTACCGGCACAGGAATTCCGCGTCGTTATAGGCCTCTATTGGATTCTGCCGATCCCTGAGAACGGGGCGTAACGGCGGCGCATAACGATATGCTTCATCCTGTGCAACTTCTTCTACACGACCAGCAAAATCGGTGAACTCGGCGAGACTGCCATAGTAGCCCTTAAGGTAGCCAGCAGCTGTACTTTACTTTCAGGTAGTTAAGTGCCGATTTAAGTATACCTTAAGTACAAGATTGCTCTCTGAAACGCGTTAAGGGCCGATCGCTTACTTAAGTCATAAGTAAAGTATAAGTTTCGTTTGTGAATACGGGCCTAAGAGAGATGAAGCGAGCAGTGTGGATCATACAGCAAACGAGTGAAGTGGTAGTTGAAATAAACAGGAAAAATTGGAGCTGGGATGGCCGCGTAATTGGAACGGCCGGAAGCGTTGAGGGTGAGCAAGCGCTGTTGAGAACGGCAGAAAATTGTGCGGGGTAATGAAATAATAAATTTGCAGGCATAACTTGGAATCAGCTAGCACCAGTCAGGGGTAATTAGCGAGCGCCGCGTGAGGCCCTTGTCTTGCAGTGAAGATAAAAATACGCTGATGACGTTCTACATCTTCCTAAATTCCTGCGGAATTTTAACGAACTGTTGCTCTTGTGCCGCAGTTCGCTTCGTACTGCGAAGCCGCATTCGCATGTTTAAAGAACGGCGTCGGGCGCCGCATGGATACCACCGCTCCGGCCGTGGCCTCGAACTATATGTGCAGTGACTGCTCCGAACCAAGTGCGTCAGTGTTGCAAGATCAACGGCGTCAACCGATCTGATCCGAAACCAGGTAGAATGTTGAATCTCTATGCGCTTCGTGTACGTTGCTGTGCAGTATTCTGACGTGCACCTCAACGCGTGTGTTCTTATGAGGCTGGTAAACTTGTGGAAACGTTGGTTCCAAACATTATGGTGAAGTTAACTTAATCGCCCTAACTTCTATGAGGTGCCACTTGTCCTATGACAGACAGCGTAGTAGGAGGCTCCAGGCTCTGACGTCACCAACCTGTCATTTATTCAGGTGTTAAATATTAGAGGAAGAGGGCGATGACGGGGACTAGCGCGCTGAGCGCAAGTGGCTCGCTCGGGATCTCGCGCGACTGGACTGATTCGAACGGCCAGTATTGACGCGTTGCTACTGTCCCTCGGGCAATAAACTTCCCCTTTCCCGCCCTTCTACTGCAAAGACTCGTTTGCTTTGTATTTTCTGGTGCCGATAAACCCGGGACTCTGCGATCCAAGCGACTCGACCCAAAAAGGACTTCGCCGGCAACGAAGATGGAGCGGATCAAGGGCAAGCGAGCGACCCAACGACCTTTGCACACACGTCTTCGAAACGAGGCAAGCCAACTTATGAATCGAGTCAGTTTAGCGCTCGGGCGCTTCGAGTGCGGCATGACAGATTGAAGAACTGCAACAACGGACTACGGGGACTCAACAAACAGATGGAGGGTTACTTTACGGACGAGCAAGCATCCGAAGACTACATCTCGGTCGCCGATTATGAAGACAACGCGTTAGCCACGCAGTCCCTTCTCTGTCACCACATCGAACGGCTTCAGTCTCACACGACCGCGGATCGAGGCCTACCGACACTTAACGGCGCCTCAGCTTCAGGTACGATCTCAGGACATCGTGGCCCCAGTGATACCTCAAGACCGGTTAGCGGCGCTTCTCCACTTCCGAAGCTCGACTTGGTTCACTTCAATGGGACAGTGCAACCCTTATGGGACATGTTCAAGCTGCGTTCCACGAAAATGCCAGTTTAACGAACATCGACCGCTTGCACTACTTGAAACCCTTTTGGCTGGACCAGCCGCCAAAGCGATACAGAGAATTCAAGTGACGGGGGCATATATGGAAATACCATCGAAGTTCTAACCAACCGCTGCGACAACGTGAGGATCATCGAGCAGAAGTACTTGGAGAATCTTCGAATGCTGAGACCAGTGAGGTTTTCTATTGACATGACCGCTATGAGGAATCTCCTGGTTACCGTACATATTAACGGGAAAGGTCTTAAGGCTCTTGGACGATCGGAGCTTTCATCATCATACCGTATTGGTGTAGCAGCGCACTGACAAGGACAAAGTGGACAATACGGTATGATGAGTAATCACCAACTAGCCCAACTTTCCACATTACGGAGCTTTCATACGCTGCGATGCTCGTCAAGATTCTAACGAAAGTGATCCCCAATGACATCGTGGTGGACACTACAAGCGACAGAGCTTACTACAAAACCCGACGAGACCCAGTCGACAGAGACGGAGCTGCGTCAGCTATTGGATTATCTACGACTGTAGGTCGAAGCCCGTGAAAAAAGTGGTCACCAGGAGTACTGCGTACGCGACACGCACGATGGAAGGCGTGACAGGAAGCCCTGAGCCACGCCTACCGCCTCTGTTTTCCAGCAAGGCGAAAGGTACTTGTTTTTCTGCCTTTAACCCACACACGTTACGGAAATGTGCACTTATACACTAAGCCTGCTTGAGAAAGAGAGCCTTCTGGCCAAGTCAGGCAGATGTTCCAAGTGCACGATATCAGGCCACCGATGGAAAGATTGCTGACGCAACAACCGTTGCGCTACCTGTAAAGGCAAGTGCGCAACAGCTGTTGTGACCCCAACTACGCTAGCACGCAGAAACCGAGTGAACGGCAAACCCTGACCTTACATGCTGCCGCACAGGCACCTACAAGAAATTTGCTTGAAAATGACGTATTACGGCAGACGTTCCGAGTATGGGCTCTAAGTGACTGCAGCTCTTGCTATATGAGAGGGGTCCTGGACAACGGGAGCCAGAGAACGTTTGTCAGAGAAGATATATCCAGAAAACTAAGCCTGCCAACACTGAAGAAGTTGATGTCGAAATGAAAGCGTTGGGTGGTTCAAGCTGTGCGCCAAAAGAGCAGCTCAACTTGGTTAGTGGTTAAGGTGAGTTCGATGAGCCAATTTGACAGCTCCAAGCACGAAATCGAGGCTTTAGATGTTCCCTTTATCTGCGATCACTTGCTTGAACCTCCACCGTCACAGTCACTTGTGCTGAAGCTGGCTACTGAAAATAAGTTTATTGCTGACTTCGTATCGTTTCCTTGGCTGAAAACAGACGTCGGCATAAGCTTGCTCATTGGAGCCGACCAAATGTGCAAGCTCGTGCTAAACAATATTTGGTCGCACGAAGAAGTGACAGGACTAGGTGCGATCAACAATAAGCTTGGCTGGACATTTCAAGGACCTGTGCCATGCGACGGTCGCATTTTTAAAGAAGTCCGCGTGCACGTTTGTGTCATTCGCACGAGTTGCACAGAGACTGACGTGTCTGAAACCTTACAGCACTTCTGGGATCTAGACAGCCTAGGCATTTCTGACCTTTCTACCAACGAAGCGCATGGATGTGCAGTGGTCCGGCAACTCACAGAGAACATAGCACTCAAGAACGGGTGGTACGTGTTAGCACTACCGTGGAAGCCCGGCAACGCATACCGAGCAGACAATCGAAGTGTTGCGGCTCGATGCCTTCACGGTTTATTGCGGCGATTTGGTAGTAACGAGGAGCTTCTTCAGCAGTACGACAAGGTAGTCAGGCAGTATGACCCGGATGATCACGCTGAAAGAGTCAACGGAAAAGACGCGGCAGAGAGATGTTACTACATGCCGCACCATGCCGTTATCAGGGAATCACCCTTGACGACACGGGTGAGGGTGGTCTTCGATGCCTCGTCACACACACATGGAGCAGCGTCTCTGAACAAATTATTAGAAAAAGGACCCAAGATCAACAACAACATGGTTAAACTGCCTGTGTATTTCAGACTACACAAGATTGGAATTGGTGCAGATGTACAAAAGGCGTTTCTTCAAATCGGTGTTCAAGAGCCTGATCGCGACGCCTTGTGGTTTTTATGGTTTGACAGCCCGCCAATGTCAAGTGAACGTGTGCCGTAAATGATGGAGTATATGATGACACGAGTGCCATTTGGAACTACAGCAAGTCCATTCCTCTTAACAGCGACGCTACAGTATCATTTCAAGCACGTCGATCCTGCGTCTAAATCAACTGCCATGCAACTTGCTGATAATTTCTGCGTTGACGATCTTGTCACAGGAGTTTCTTCTTCAAAAGAAGCTTTCTCTCTTTATAAAGAAGCTAATCTCATCCTGAGCAAAGCGGGCATGAAGCTAAAAAATGGTCCACCAATGATGATGGGCTAAGAAAATACATAACTGATGGATTCGACTCTGTCTCAGCAATGCTCCTACATAAGTCCTTGGTTTGTTATGGGACACAGCTGGGGCTGGCAAACTTATTCTAAACATTAAATCTCTGTTGCAGCTTCTCGAAAAAAAATAATGTCACCAAGAGATGTGTCCTTCAGACCACCGCACGGATTTTCGATCCATTAGGGTGGCTATCACGGCTCGTCGTTAGGATGAAAGTCCTCTTTAATGATTGTGGGAGCACGGCACAGCGTGGGAAGAAGTTCTGCCTGAGCAACTTAGGCACGAATGGGGAACTTGGTCCGATGAGCTGAAATGCTCTCCGGTGTTCTCACTTCCTAGGTGAGAGCTGAAGTTATTATTGGACAAGCCTACAAGCTTCCAGGTTCCCGTATTTTCTGATGCCAGTTCTATTGCTTATGGTGCCATAACTTATCTAAGGATTGAAGATCACTTCGGTAACGTGGATGTTGAGCTTCTATTTTCGAAGTGTAGAGTAGCTCCAATCAAACGGATCACGTTACCACGTTTGGAATTCATAGCAGCGATTCTGTCTTCGGGAGTCAAAAAGTTCTTGCGTGAAGCTCTAAAGTCGAGGCACTGGAAAATAGAAGAGCACCTGTGGACGGACTCAGCTGTAGCGCTTTGTTAGATACAAAGCTCGGCAACCAAGTGGAAGCAATTCGTTAATAACCGAGTTAACGAGATACGTCAAGTAAACGGATCCATACCAGTGGCATCACTCTCCGGGAACACAAAACCCGGCTTATCTGCTGACGCGTTGACTTTCGCTTCCAAACCTTCGTCATAGCCAGCTGTGGTGGAAAGGACCCAACTGGCTTCTACGTGAGGCAAATAGTTGGCCAACGAAATCTGACGTTCCAGATTCTGGACCGGAAGACGAACAAGTTGCTTCCGAGTTACAAGCAAACGTTCTTGTACTGGTGAGCGTGATAAGAGTATCACTCGTCAGTGCCGAAAGATTTAGCTCTTGGTTGCGAATGGCAAGAGTGACAGCACGGGTAAAACGCTTCGTGGACAACTGTCGATAGCCAACGTCGCATACAGTAGGATCACGTACAGCTACTGAAGTTAAAGAAACTGAGAACATCTGGTTCAAGCAAATGCAAACAGGTACCTATGTGAAAGAGAGAGCCCAATTTGAAGTGGGACAAGACCTCAACAAGACGACGTCTATAAGAGACCTGCATCCCTTTATCGAAGAAAAGGGCGTCATGAGGATTATAGCTCGCCTTCAGAACGCCGATGTCACAAACAACAAAAATACGCTTGTGTTGCTGCCGTGCAACCAACTGGTCACGCGACTCGTTCTTTTGCAAGCACACATAACTGTGCTCCATGGCTGTGTCGGTGACACCTTACATGAACTTCACGCCTGGTTCTGGGTGCCCAGAGTGCGACAAGCAGTGAACAGAGTGCTTCGAAAATGTGTGATTTGTGCTCGGTTCCGACTCAAGGCTGCGAGTGCACCGGCAGACCCTCTTCCCAATGATTGTGTGTGCAATTCGCGCCCATTTGAGGTTACGGGAGTCGACTTGGCAGGACCACTTTTTGTGAAATACTGAAGGTAGCGTTAAAGTTTACATGGTGCTCTTTACGTGTGCAGCAGTTATAGCAATTCACCTTGAGCATGTGGTTGGACTTACTGCAAACGCTTTCCTCAGGTCCTTCAAAATTTTGTGGAAGACGTGGAACACTACGAATAGTATATTCGGACAACGCTGCTACGTTTAAGAAAGGTCCACGAGCTAGCTTCCACGCACCAGTTGTTGAGGAAAGACGAAGTCAGCCAATATTGCACTACCCACGGCATAACTTGAAAATTTATTGTTTTTTTTTTAATTTTAAAAGAAATATCTTTCAGCTCAGAATAACTACTCCGTGGGCTAATGTCCAAGAGCATTTTTTCTTCTTGCAATAGCTTACCAGTGTCGCCTACAATCACGCCTACAAATCTCTGAACCATCTTTTGGGGCTGAGTTCATAGCTCTACGTACCCTTGACAGGAATCCTATGCGAAGGGAGCGCGGGTTTCGTCATCGACTGGTGTTCGACGATATCGTCGACGACCACATATAGACGGTACCGGCAACCTAGGGAGCCGATATTGAGTAGAAGTAGTTTTAGGGGCAAAAAAACACGGAAATAATAACAGACACGGACTGGCGCCAGTCCGTGGGTTTTCTTCTGTCGGCCGTGTCTTTTTGCGCCTAAAACCATTTCTAGTCATGTACCAACAAGCCCGACAGGAGACGTTAATAAGCTGCTATTCACCCTATGCACGGCATTAGGGCCCCACCTGCAAGCCTGTGCAGCGCGATCACGTACAATACCGATGAACGTACGGGTGCTGGGCCCATTAACCTGAGGCCATATAAGCCATACATAATGGAGCTTTTACAGCGTAAGCTGTTATGGGCTCTTGACAATAGCCGTTTCGGTAGGCAATGGTGTCCGCCGCCGGTTTCCGTAGAAGTTATCGCCAGGAATGAGAAAAAAAAATACCCACTTCCCACCGGGATCGAACCCGGGCCCACTGTGCGAGAGTCCGCTACTCTAACACTGAGCCACGCCAGCGCTTGCTGGTTTGCTGCAGAAAAAACTCACCGCCCCTTCTATTCCGTGAATATGGTCGAACAGCGACGCTGTGTTAGTTACACCGATTGTTACGAGTGTTACATGTGCATGTGTTGCACCTGATGCAATTGCGTAAACAGAAGTAAACACAGATCCGTAACAGGAACCGATATTATAATGAAACGTTGCGAGGCGAGAAGAGGCAGCGACGACTTCCGACGCTGCTCGACGAGTCTCCAGTCTTCTGGTCGAAACCTGTCGAGCCACCACCAGAAGCATTGGCTGCAACCACGGACACCGCGCGCGTTTGGCGCGAACGCGGGGAGACGCGGATGGCGTGGGTAGCAGCTCAGCGCGTTGGCTCGTTGGTGCTCCTACATATTTGCGGTTCTCTCAGCGTTTTTTTTTTCTCGTGAGGTTTCTTTCTGTACTTCTTTTTCGCGTGCAAGTTGTGCGGCCCCTTTTTTGCGCGCCATTAATGAGAGCAAGCGACGAGCCCGTTCACAAGCCAACTCCGCTGACACTTGCGGTAGGCAGCCTCTTCCTCAGGAGTACGCACTACCCGTGGTCATCCCATGCGTTCGTTATCCCGAAGGGCACGCCACACAGAAAGAGCGTGTCTTATACCAATCGCTTGCCCTCGTCGCGCCCGGCGCGACCTCTTATTGGTCGCCTCCTCACCCAGCGCGCTTCTCCTCCTCTGCTGGTCACGTGACCTGCCATCCCCTGGCAAGTACAGCGCTCATCCTCTCCTGGTCACCTGACCTGCGTAACAGCTATGGCGGACGGCGAAGGGTCGTCTAAGGACAGCTCCGATTTTAAAAAGCCCTATAACGGCGTCCCCTGTGAGTAATTGACCTAGATAAACATATTCCTTTACAGACTCTAGAGGCTGACTGGCGATCCTGAATTCTTGTTCCCTTGCCAGGCTATTGAACATTATCTTTGTCTTCTGCATATTCATCTTCAACCCAATTCTTGCACTTTCTCGATGAAGGCCCTCAATCATTTGTTGTAATTCCTCTCCATTGTTGCTCAATAGGACAATGTCATCTGCAAACCGAAGGTTGCTGAGATATTCGCCATCGATCCTCACTCCTAATCCTTCCCAGTCTAAGAGCTTGAATACTTCTTCTAAGCATGCAGTGAATAGCATTCGGGAGATTGTGTCTCCTTGCCTGACCCCTTTCTTGATAGGCATCTTTCTACTTTTCTTGTGTAGAACCAAGGTAGCTGTGGAATCCTTGTAGATATTTGCCAAGATATTCACGTATGCCTCCTCCACTCCTTGATTACGCAATGCCTCTATGACTGCTGATATCTCTACTGAATCGAATGCCTTTTCATAATCTATGAAAACCATATAGAGAGGTTGATTGTACTCCGCAGATTTCTCGATTACCTGATTGATGGCATGGATATGGTCCATCGTAGAATATCCCTTCCTGAAGCCAGCCTGTTCTCTTGGTTGACTGAAGTCAAGTGTTGTCCTGATTCTATTGGAAATTATCTTGGTGAATATTTTATACAATACTGAAAGCAAGCTAATGGGTCTGTAATTCTTCAATTCTTTAACGTCTCCCTTCTTATGGATAAGTATAATGTTGGCGTTCTTCCAGCTCTCTGTTACACTTGAAGTTGTGAGGCATTGCGTATAAAGGGCCGCAAGCTTTTCAAGTATGATATCTCCTCCATCTTTGATTAAATCTACTGTTATTCCATCTTCTCGAGGCGCTTTTCCTCTGGTCATGTCTTTCAAGGCCCTTCTAACTTCATCGCTAGTTATAGAAGGAGCTTCTGTATCCGGTTCATCACTATTTCGAATGGAAGTAGCTTGGCTGTTTTAGCTACTGTACAGGTCAGTATAGAATTCTTCTGCTGCTTTTACTATGTCATCGAAATTGCTGATGATATTACCATGCTTATCTTTCAGTGCATACATCTTGCCTTGTCCTATGCCTAGTTTTCTTCTTACTGATTTCATGCTGCGTCCATATTTTACGGCTTCCTCAATTTTTCCCACGTTATAATTTCGAATATCTCTTACTTTCTTCTTGTTGATCAGTTTTGACAGTTCAGCGAATTCTATCTCATCTCTTGATCCCTGATCATGAGAACGAAATTTACAGAAGAATAAAATTGGGTTGGAGTGCATACGGCAGGCATTGCCAAATCCTGACTGGGAGCTTACCACTGTCGTTGAAAAGAAAAGTGTACAATCATTGCATTCTACCGGTGCTAACATACGGGGCAGAAACTTGGAGGTTAACAAAGAAGCTCGAGAACAAGTCAAGGACCGCACAAAGAGCAATGGAACGAAAAATCTTAGGAGTAACGTTAAGAGACAGGAAGAGAGCGGTGTGGATCAGAGAACAAACGGGGGTAGACGATATTCTAGTTGACATTAAGCGGAAGAAATGGAGCTGGGCAGGCCATGTAATGCCGTAGGATGGATAACCGGTGGACCATTAGGGTTACAGAATGGATACCAAGAGAAGGGAAGCGCAGTCGAGGACGGCAGAAAGTCAGGTGGGATGATGAGGTTACGGAAATTCGCAGGCGCAAGTTGGAATACGCAAGCGCAAGACAGGGTAATTCGAGATCGCAGGGAGAGGCCTTCGTCCTGCAGTGGACATAAATATAGGCTGATGATGATGATGATAATGGCGTCCTAGCGCGAGAGGGGAGACGCGATTTATTTTATTTATTATTTTATTTTAAAAATACTGCGGACAAGAAGTCCAAGCAGGGTGAGCAGGATACACAAGAATAATCACAAAGGAACAGGATGAAACAAGTTTCTACCAAGCTTTTCCCAATATGTGTGTCGTCATAGGGTACACGATTAAGAAAGTTTAATCAGCTTGGTTATAATTAAACTCTAACAATAAATAACAGCACTAATTACACAAATGGAATAGAGATCACGGCCGCCGGGGGAATGCTTCAGTTAGTTTATTCCAGTCAGCTATTGTTTGTGGAAAAAATAGTATCAAAAAGTGTCAGTCCTTGCGAAAACTGGCGTTAGCGAATGAGAGTAGTGGTGTCGAGTGGGTGTGCTTATCAAGGGGGATACGTACGTTGCGGTGTCTAAGGGTAGCCTATGATGTGAGGTTTGATAGAATCTCTAGTCTACTTTTCTTTGAATTTGTAACAGTTCAATGCCGTTCGCGGTTAGTAATGCAGTGGGGGAGTCAGTAGTCCTAAATTTATCGTAAATAAATCGGACCGCTTTTCTTTGAATTCTTTCAAGCTTCTTAATGTTATTTGTTGTGTGAGGGTCCCAAACTATTGTAGCGTACTCAAGTTTTGCCCTAATTAAGGAAAATTAAGAGAGTAGTTTAACAGTAGGCGGGGCAGTTTTTAGTTTGTGGCGTAGAAGGCATAGTTTCGGAAAGCAGCAGAGCAGATGTTATTTATGTGTAAGTTCCACGATGAGTTACTGGTTATTGTTAGACCTAAGTATTTATAGCAGGCTACTTTCTGTAAAGGTGCTGCAGCCAAATTGTAGGTGTAGTCTAGGGGGGCTTTTCTGCGCGTTATGGGGCGATAGACACATTTAGTTGCATTAAGAAGCATCCCCCATTGCTCACACCATTTTAACACATTGCCTAAGTTAGAGTTAAGGTCACATTGGTCACTAAGGCAGGTAGCTTCTCTAAACAGCACACAATCGTCAGCAAATAGACGAATTTTTACTGGGGTGTTAACCACATTGACAATATCATTCATGTAGAGCAAGAAAAGTAGGGGGCCGAGTACGCTCCCTTGCGGAACGCCAGAAACTACAGGAAGGCAGCCCGATTGTTGTTCTCCCACCTGAAAGTATTGATTACAGTTATTCAGATATGCTAAAATCCAGGAAATAAACAATTCTGGTATGCCAATTAACCGAAGCTTTAGAATTAGTTTATCGTGAGAAACAGTGTGGAATGCTTTACTATAATCTAGAAATATTACATCAATTTGTCTGTTAGTGTCAAGACAAGCTGCAAAGGTGTGGACTATACTAACCAATTGTGTTGTAGTAGAAAATTCTTTTCGGAATCCATGTTGATGATTTGTTAAAACTGAGTGTTCTTCTGGGAATTCGTTTAATTTGTGAGCTATTATGTGTTCGATAAGTTTACGACACGATGATGTTAAGGAGATCGGGCGATAATTTTGCAATATTAGACGGTCGTCTTTCTTGAATGTCGGCACAATACGGGCTGACTTCCTGTCATCTGGTAATTCCGCTGATAACAAACAGACACGAAAAATAATAACTAAGTATTTTGCAACAGACTCGGCAAAACGACGAAGAAATATGTTAGGAATATTGTCGGGCCCGCAAGAAGTTTTAGTCTTCGAGTTAACATAGCAAGGACACCAGGATAAGAAATGAAGTTAACATTTACAGCATGGTCCACCGTTATGGTGGGTATAGAAGCACTAGGGGCAGAAAATACACTATGGAAATAGTCATTGAAGTGTTGAGCAATGGCGGTCTGATCAGATACCATTGAACCATCGACAAAACCTTGTGATATGGGTTTCGTTTTCTCGCTGATATAGTTCCAAAATTTCTTTGGATCATTTTTTATGAAGTTTGCGAGTGACGTGTTGAACTAGTATTCTTTCGAGCTATCCACCGCATCTGCAAGGTTCTTTAGAGTGTCAGATATAAGTTTGGGGTCAGCATGCTTTTTCTTTATTCTTTTCGCTTTACGCTTAAGATAAATGTCATCTTGTCATCATAAATGTCTCTTGTCATCCAGGGCTTATGTTTATGCACCTTTTTACGTTTAGACGGTGTAAAGTTTTCGATGCAGTAGAAGCTTATGCGTTTAAATTGGTCCCACAAACGGCAAACATACGTATCAACAAAATCTACAAGACAATTTTCTAGGTGGTCGATAATGCATACATCATGGGCACGTGTATAGTCTTTCACATGATGAAAGGACGCGTTCATAGTCTGCGAAAGTGGCACCAGGGGAATAGAAACTGAGACAAGGTAGTGATCAGACAGCCCTTGATCAATTACAACGGTGGATGTGCGAAAATCACGCGGAATGAATACCAAATCTAAAACAGATTTAAAGGCACCTTGGTAATGCGTTGGTTCATGAACTAATTGTGTAAAATTCTGTGTGAGCATTATGTCAAACACTGCATTTGCATGACAGGTATTGGTTGAAAAAGTCTCAAAACGCTCCCAGTCTATTCCAGGCATATTAAAATCGCCAACCAAAGGAACTTTGTTGTCCTGATATTTAGACATATGTGCCTTTAATTTTAGTAAGTAGTCGAGAGTTTAGTCAAGTGGTCCATATAATGCATATAAGAAGAACGAGTGGCCCCACAGTGATACTTTAATGCAGATACATTCAAGTTCCGGTACATCCTCTAGCCAGACAGCGTCAAATTTCTTTTTGATCAGAACGGCCCCACCACCTCCCCTTGATTGCCTGTCCTTACGAAAAGCCGTATAGGAAGACGGAAAAATGGCGGCATCATTCACACGTTCATGTAACCAAGTTTCAGTTATTACGGTAATGTGATGATCGTACTGCAGCAGTAGAATTTGGAGGGGTTCGGTTTTATTCATAACACTGCGGTCATTCAAATTGAGGAGACGAAGTTGCTTGTCGTGCGCATGCACGTCACGTCAGTTGTTAGGCTGTTGAGGACTGCTGTTTTTGTAGTTGGTCATTTTCACCAGCCTGTTTTGCGCATCATCCCAAAAGTACGTATCCTTGTCGATCTTTAGTTTATCGTGTATGAGGTTGATTCTTTTGACTTGTTCCATGCCAGCCTTTCCGCTGTTCCAGAGCAGGCGGCGTTTTCTTAACGTCGATTTGGAATAATCGTTCTTAATAAAGATATTCGAGCCCGTGGGTTTAGTTGCGTTTTTCATTATTTTTTTTCGTAAAGTATCGCAGGTACACTATTACAGGCCGCTTCTCCGTCTGCTTACCAAGTCGATGTATACGCCCTACAGATTCGTATTTAACTTCGAGTTTGTCTTGAAAAATACCCTTCACAACATTGTTCTTTAGTTCCTCATCTGACTCTACTGAGGTCGATCAGGTACACCATGGATAATTAGATTAGACCGTCTACTATGGTCTTCAAGGTCTGTTAGCTTCTTAAATTGAAAAGACACGACGTGTTCAAACTGTTTCAGTGTGGCCTGCAATTGATCTGTGTTTTCATGCTGTGCTGAGCGCTCAGATGCCATATTTTCCACAGTACGCCTGAAGTCGTGCATCTCTTCTTTCAGTTCAGATAATTCAGTTTTTATTTCTAGTACTACCTTACGAATTCCTCTCTGACCTTTAAGTAGTTGCTTGTACCGTTCCTTCTGCGTAGGTCCTGGGTTTTTCTCGACATCGCCGCAAATTAATAGTTTGCAAACAACAAAACTGTCATACGCTATTACAAAACAACGCCGTGGGCACGGCAGGAGCATTTGACATGCGCTAAGCATAGCATCGATACGTGCACCCTTTGCATCGCAGTTGCATATATTACACCACATAGAGCGCCACGTAGCAAATCCACAGGTAGTGGTACAAGGTAGAAAGGTTCGAGGGAATAAAAAGCTAGCGCAGGTTCACACTAAGTGGTGCGAAGACTGAGCCAACAGTGAAGATGGTGACCCTTCCTTAGCTTTGTCTTTGCTTTCCTTTGCATAACTTGGTTTGGCTTGGCTGGTTCTTAGCTAAATTTAGCCCACTCCGAGTACCGTCCCGATACTCGGGACGATATTTGGAATAGGCTAAATTTGGCTAAGTCTGCGCGCAGTCTTCTACAGGCCAGCTTATAGTCCTCCGTAGCGCCCTATTCTAGTACACTGTAGTTATAGCGCGAGCGCGCTCGCACGGGGACGCCAGGTCAGCGAAAGCGCAGCACTCTATAGTCCCGCGCGAGGCGTGGCGGACGTATCAGGCGTTCGTCGGCGTGCCCCGGCTGCAGCCGGCTTTGAGATGTGACCCAGAATGGACCGCATTCTCGTCGGGTCGAGCAAAGTGGGCTCATGGATACTGGTGGCGGCACGTGCAGCGAGTTCGCAGTTTTGTTATCATCCCGAAACTCCTATAGTTTCGTATAAAATGCGCATGCGTCTAGGCGGCGCGGCACATGCGTTGGACTGTATAGAAGGGTCGGTTTTCGAGCATTCCATAATCACGGCTATCCACAAGGCAATCTTGCTCGACGAGACGCGGATGCGGTTCATTCCGGGTGGCGAGGCCGGCGCTAAATGCAGCACGTCACATCTCGACGCCGGCTGCAGCCGGGGCGCACCCACAAACGCCGGATACTTCGGCCGCGCCTCGCGCCGTGGCGAGGGTAGCCTGGGAGAGGGTGGTTACCTCGCTGAGCGATCACGTCACGTGCATCGTCTAGCTGTGCGAGGCGTTGCTATGCAACGCGCGGTGACCTCATCGCCAGGCGTACTTTGTTGTTCGCACTACGCAGCCTAACCAAGAGCTTAAACAGCTCTGCTGTTGCAAGAAGTTTGAGGAAACGTAAACGAGAATGCTAGAAAAATATATATGGTGTACCTGATAAAAATTTCGCTGTTTCACCCGAAAGGCGAAGCATCAATTGCGGTAGCAAATTAGTGTTGAGCTATACGGAGTAAGGATAGTAGTTTTATCAGCTGTATAAACTTAGACATGCAGCAGCACCAGCAACGCCCAGAACTGTTTTCGATGCCGTCGGTGTTTCATCCGCGTTCGCACCAAACACGCGCGGTGTTGGTGACTGTTGCTGGTGCCTCGGGGGGCGGGTCGGAGGTTTTCGACGAGATCAGAATGGGCCACTCGTCGAGCAGCGTCGGAAATCTTACCCACCTTCTCGCCTCGCAACGTTTTTACGTAAATAGGCATTTGGTGCCGCAGCTAAACGTCACCTCCCCTCCCTCCCTCGCGTCCCCCCACGGCCGCTCGCGCGAGGGAAGAGGTCGCGTTGCTCTCTATATATGGTGATTGTAAAGGACGAAAAAGACGCCTAATTCTGCAGCCCTTCAGGCAGCACGGCGCAGAACGTGCGTTTGCTCTCCGACATGCGTTCGCTCCCCGTGAAAGCGCGCGTTCCTCGCGCCCTTTCACTCGCATATACAGCGTCCGGAGCGCGGCGACGATTTCATCGCCGTTGACACCATACGGAACCTCACGGCGACGGTGACGGCGACGACGAAGCCGACGGCAAAAATCGCTTTGGAGTGTCCATATAATTGCTATCGTAATAAAATCAAGCTGGTTAGGTGACTATCTCACGGCAGCGTTTCAAAGTGGATGCCAATAAATAATCATTATCATCGCCGTCATTAGCATTGTATCATGCCACTTGCGATGCGAGATGCGCGCTGCGTAGCGTGTATACATGCGCCCTTTGCATTGCAGTTGCATAACGGAGGCATTACGCAAAGCGCGATGGAACCTCAGCACTGCTCGCGCCGAGCAGAAAGCGCAGTACGACCGCTCTCTTCGGAAAGTTCAATACAAAGTGGTCGACCTGGTGTTGAGACGCAATAACGTCTTAAGCGACGCCAGTAAGAAATTCTCATCTTCTCTGTCGCCGAAATGGACTGGACCGTACCGGGTGCGACAGACTGTCTCTTCGCTCGTGTACAGGCTGGCGGACTTGGAAGTTAACACGGATCAGCAGACCGGTGCATGTCTGTGACCTCAAACCCTACCGAGGAGAACTCTCTCCCACGCCCGCAGGCAGTGGCATCGGGTGGCACAGCTCGACGTTCGATCCCAGTGCGGCGCTACAACTTGCTATCTCGACAGAACTAACTCTGTCCGGTTTGCAGAGGCAATTTCGTTGTGTGCGATATCGGACGTAACGCTCCTTCGATGTCTAGCGTGCCGCCTTCCAGAGCGAGCACGCGCTTTCTCCTTCGAAGAAGCAAGAGGGGCTAACCAAATTGTCGCAGCCGCAGATCGCCCATCGGGAACCGTGCTACTACAACCAAGCACCTAATAAAAGACCTAATAAAAAACTAGAAAGCATGAAAGTGTCAAACGCAAGAGATCAGATACAATTCGCAGAACTGTCAAATTTTATCACCAGGAAGAAAGTAAGGGATATTGGAAATTATAACTTGGGAAAGATTAAGGAAGCCGCAAAAAATGGATGCAGGATTAAATCAGTGAGAAGAAAACTTTGCATATGACTAGACACGATGTATGCACTGAAAGATAAGCAGCGTAATATCATCAGCAATTTCGATGACATAGTAAAAGCAGTGGAAGAATTCTATACTCACCTGTACAGTTCTAAGAGCAGCCAAGCTACTTTCATTCGAAGTAGTGATGAACAGGATAAAGAGGCTCCTTCTATAACGAGTGATGAAATTAGCAGGGTCCTGCAAGACATGGCCATGGGAAAAGCTTCTGGAGAAGATGTAGTAACAGTCAATTTAATGAAAGATGGAGGAGATATCATGCTTGAAAAGCTTACGGCCCTTTATGCGTAATGCCTCACGACTTCAAGTGTACCAGAGACCTGGAAGAATGCCAACCTTATACTAATCGATAAGAAGGGAGATGTTATAGAAGTGAAAAGTTATATGCCCAATAGCTTGCTTATAGTACTGTATAAATATTCACCAATATTACTTCTAATAAAATCAGGGCGACACTTTGCTTCAATCAACCAAGAGAACAGGCTTTCATAGATTATGAAAAGGGATTTGATTCAGTAGAGATATCAGCAGTCATTGAGGGATTGCGTAATCACTGAGTAGAGGAGGCATACGTGAATCTCTTGGGAAATATCTACAAAGATTGTGCAGCTACGCTGGTTCTTCACCAGTAAAGCATAAAGTTACCTATCAAGAAAGGAGTCAGGAAAGGAGAGATAATCTCTCCAATGCTATTCACTACATGCTTAGAAGCAGGATTCAAGATCTTAGACTGGCAAGACTAAGGATTGAGGATCACTGAAAAATATCTCAGCAACCTTTGGGTTGCAGATAACATTGTCCTATTCAGCAACAAAAAACCGAATTACAACAAATGATTGAGAACTGTCACAAAATAGCGCGTAATCAAAGCGCGCGCCACGTGCCAGGCAAGTCAGCGAAAGAAACACGCCGGGGCGGCGGCAGCTTCAGCAGAGGGGGAGAGCGCGTACACTTCAACAGTGGACGTGACCAATGGAGTCTAGACGTCGAGGCGACGGTAACCAGAGAGAGAGTGAGACCACACGCGCGCGCCGAGACACCTACTCACCCGGCGAGTCGAGAAAGATTGCCACAGCGTGAGCGTGCGCCAACGGGATGAGTCATCACCCCCCCCCTTGACGACGCTCCGACGGCGGCGGCCGAAGGTGCGAGAAAAGACTAGAAGCTGCCCAGGCTTTGGCCATGCTACGAGAGCGCGACTCCGATAGGAAGGTTCGAGAATGCATGTGACGGCTATAAAACCGCCGTGCAACAATCAGAAGAGGAAGAGTTCAGTTCAGACCAGTCTGGTGAAGAGATGTAACGTGAAGACCGACCCTCTGCAGAAGAAGGGGATTCCCTGACAAGGTATTCGACGAGTTCATCGAGCGTCTGCATTTCCGGAAGAAGTTTTCTTCGAGAATTGCCCCGAGCTACGGCCAGGTCGTCTGACAAGACCATCACGGGTGAATGCGATTGGACACTTAGTGTTCCTATTCATTTTGTAATTCGCGTGTTGGACTCTTAGTGCTTGTCGTTAATTATTTTCTTGCGTTTCTTAATACCCATCTGAATTGTATTGTGTTGGTTCTAGCCTAAGTGTAAAAGTGTGTACGTAACTGCCTTGTGTGAAGAATATATTTTGTTGTGTTTTGAAAACTCTGGGCTCTGACTCTTTCTTTTACCAGCAACCGGCGTTCGCTGGCGCACCAGAGGGCCCATTCTTAATTGTCCTTGCTTTCGTGGGATTATTTTCGGGAGCTGATTAATCGGCTTTGGAATTTGGTCCGGCGTCTACGCCTTGTTCACGGGGTCTGGGACAAGAACCTTAACCAAGAAAGTGGAAAATTGGGGTTGAAGATTAATATGCAGAAGACAAAGATACTGTTCAATAGCCTGGCAAGGGAGCAACAATTTAGGATCGCCAGTGAGCCTCTAGAGTCTGTACAGCAGTACCTTTATCTAGGTCAAATACTCGCTGGGAACCCTGATCACGACGAGGAAATATTCAGAAGAATAAAATCGGGTTGGAGTGCATACGGCCGGGATCCCCAAATCCTGACTGGGAGCTTACCACTGTCAGTGTAAAAGAAAAGTGTACAATCATGGCATTCTACCGGTGCTAACATATGGGGCAGAAACTTGCAGGTTAACAAAGAAGCTCGAGAACAAATTAAGGACCGCACAAAGAGCGACTGAACGAATATTGTTAGGCCTAACGTTAAGAGACAGGAAGAGAGCGGTGTGGATGAGAGAGCAAACGGAGATAGCCGATATTCTAGCTGACATCAAGTGAAAGAAATGGGGCTGCACAGGCCATGTAATGCGTAGGGTAGATAACCGGTGGACAATTAGAGTCACGGAATGGGCGCCAAGACAAGGGAAGCACAGTCGAGGGTGGCAGAAAACAGGTGGGAATTTACAGGCCCAAGTTCGAATCAGCTAGCACAAGACAGGGGTAACTGGAGATCGCAGGGAGACGCCTTCGACCTGCAGTGGCCATAAATATAGGCTGATGATGAAATACTGGTGATCTCATTCATCACCGGCCATATCGAGTTTCTACATCAGAGCGTAAGGTTATTCAAGATGAAGTGAACAAGATGCTTGGCAACGGCACTGTTGAACTCACGTCGAGCCCTTGGGTGTCGCGGGTTGTGCTAGTTAAAAAGCCGGCAGATCCCACGCCCTGTGGGAACCGAGGTTATGCGAAGCAGTGTGCGGGGAGCCTACCAAGTTAGCGAAACAAGCATTAGAGCACCAAGACGTAGGCGGCTTTTTTATGACCTACATGACACGCATGTCATGACATTCACGTCATAAGTTTTCAGGAGTCCCTTTAGCAACGCCTAGGAGACCTTAAGGCGAAATCCTTAGCGATGCTCATGACTGACTTCAACCATTGACCTTTACACTTTTCCTTCACTCAGTATCACATCTGAACCCATTTCAATGGCTCTTGAGTGTTGATCTTTTTCTGCTGTGTCGTCAATTTTGCTGAGTCATGCTAATGACTATGATTTCTAGTATCATTCTTTAGTGTTTCCTTCACTTAGTACACACGTCAGAACACATTTGAGTAGTTTTTGAGTATTTATCTTTTTTCGCTGAGTCATTGTCGTTTTTGGTGAGTCATGCTCATGAGAGAGAGAGAGAATAAACTTTATTCCAAAGAGCACGCGAGCGTAGGTAGCTCCTCCACTCTGCAGTGGGTAGTCCTCTCAGTCCAGCTCATGACTATTACTTCTAGCATCACCCTTTAGTGTTTCCTTCACTTAGTACCCACGTCAGAACCTATTTGATTGGTTTTTGAGTGTTCCTCTTTTTTTCCTGAGTCATTGTCATTTTTGGTGATCCATGCTCATGACTATGATTTCTAGCATCATCTTTTAGTATTGCCCTTACATACTACCCACGTCAGAACCCATTTGAGTGGTTCTTGAGTGTTAATCTCTTTTTGCTGAGTTATTGTCATTTTTGGTTAGTCATGCTCATGACTATGACTTGTAGCATCATCTTTTAGTGTTGCCTTCACATAGTACCCACGTCAGAACCCATTTGAGTGGTTCTTGAGTGCTCATCTTTCTTGCTGAGTTATTATCATTTTTGTTTAGTCATACTCATGACTATGACTTCTACCATTATCATTTAGTGTTTCCTTCACATAGTATCCGCGTCAGAAACCATTTGAGTGCTTTTTGAGTATTTATCTTTTTTCGCTGAGTCATTGTCATTTTTTAGTCATGTTCATGATTTTGAATTCTAGCATCACCTTTAGTGTTTCCTTCACTTCGTAGCTACGTCAGAACCCATTTGAGTGGTTTTTGAGAGTTAATGTTCTTTCGCTGAGTCATTGTCAATTTAGGCGGCTGTTTTATGACCTACATGACACGCATGTCATGACATTCATGTCGTGCCCTATCATTTATGTTCGTCTACACTGTTGTCATACTATGCCAGTTTTGGTACCTTCCAAGTTAACGAAACGACCATGAGAGCACCAAGACATAGGCAGCTGTTTCATGACCTACATGACGCACATGTCATAATATTCATGTCATGACCTATCATTTATCTTCATCCTACACTCATGTCATAGTATGCCAATTTTGGTAAATACCAAGCTAACGAAACGACCATGAGAGCACCAAGACGTGGGCGGCTCTTTCATGACGCACATGGCACGCATGCTATGAAATTCATGTCATGAGCCCTCAGGAGTCCCTTTAGCTACACCTAAGAGGCCTTAAGGCGAAACCCTTAGTCATGCCCATGACTATGACTTCATACATAAACCTTTAGGTTTAAGAGGCCTTAAGGCGAAACCCTTAGTCATGCTCATGACTGACTTCGTACATCAACCTTTAGCTTTTTCGTTCACTTCGCACCACATCCGACCCTATTCATTGGTTTTTTACTGTTGATCTTTTTTCGCTGAGTCATTATAATTTTTGCTAAGTCATGGTCATGACTATGACTTCTACCATCATCCTTTAGTGTTTGCTTCACTTAGTGTCCACGTTCGCACCCAATGCTGTGGTGTGTGAGTGTTAATGTTTTTTTGCAGAATCATTGACGTTTTTGCTGTCATGCTCATGACCGACTTCTACTACCATCCTTTAGAGTTTTTTTTTCGCTTAGTACCCACGTCCGAACCCATTTCAGTGGTTTTTGAGTGTAAATTTTTTTGCTGAGTCATTGTCGTTTTCACTGAGTCATGCTCATGACTATGACTTCTGCAATCATCCTTTAGTGTTTGCTTCACCGAGTGTCCACGTCCGAACCCGTTGCAGTGGTTTGTGAGTGCTAATGTTTTTTTCGCTGAGTCATTGTCAATTTGCTGAGTTATACTCATGACTATTACTTCTACTATCATCCTTAAGGTGGGAGGCCACACAAAAAAATTTCATTCAGCATCCAGGAATATAATAATTTTTTGCCCGATTAAGCACGTCTTAATTAAATATTTCAGTATTTAAAGTTCAAAAAAGAGTTCAACATTTTTTCAGGGTGTTAGTTATAATAAAGAAATCTGCTAAAATTGGTACTTGCGCCAGCAATGATAAGTAACTACGGAAATGAAGAATTGAGGAAAGCTTTGGCATTTGTGTAGCTAAATGTATGCCCTATGAAATGAACCAGGGTAAACATACTGTGATAAACACTAAAAAAGGAAGCCTCCAAAAAGTAAACAAAGTTAAAAAATGATCAGCTTTGGTCACATTTATTTGCAAAATGGGCTTTCAAGTCAAAACTATTGCATCAGTGTTTTTCATTGTGGTTCATTTTACGCATCTGTATGTGAGAAATGAGCGTGCAAAATTCAATTTCGAAATATTAATGTAAAAAAAAGGTATCACCGTTTGCGTAACATGAGGTGAAGCAAAATATTGTTTTGAGAAAAACAAAGCCTTCAAACCGTGTGAAACATGTGAGAAACAATACATAGGGGTCCAAAATGCACCAGGCTCCTAGCTGCGGCCCTCGTGAGATGCAGTAAAGTCTCCTTTTGTTCGTGCGGCTGCTCGCCTTTTCTTCCTAGCCCGTTTTGCCTCGTCAGTTGATTTGCATAGAACCTTCTGCATGCACTGGTGGTCTCTGGCATTGCAAGCTCTTGTCGTGTAGTACCCTGGTTCAATGCCAACCTGCCTCAGTATGTCCAGGGTACTTTTGCTACCATTATTAAAATGTGCAACAGCGTCATGCAAGGCAAACCGTATTGTAGGCAAGCTGACATACACCTCCTTGGGAGCGCGCTGCCATATAAGTTCATTGAAGCATTCATTTACATTTTGTGTCTTGCCATGCAGACACTTTGATAAAATTTCATCTGAGCACAGATCGCTGTACACAGCTTTTACTCTGCTCAGCACATCATTCGGAAGTCCTCCTCTGTGGACGTACTTCCATTGGCCGAGTCATTCGACCTTTTTGTAGCTGCACCAGCTGTTCGGTCCTACTGGGCACAGGCCGTGTCTTGGTTGCGCATCTGTAGAGATGCAGTGGAAAAGGCTAGCCAGGGTGGCTTGTGTCATCTCCGAAAGGTTTCCCACGTTAGCTTTTATAGCAATGCCATAGTAGTTTTGCAGGCTCTCAATAAGGGTGTCAGTCAACTTTCCTTTACCTCCAAGACCCCGCACTGTTTTCTTGAGTTTTCTCAGGCGGCAGACGACACGCTTCTGAACATGCTCAATGCGTTCAAGTTTCTGCACGCTGTTTCCTCCATACATGTGCTTTACTATGGCATAGCTCTTTGAATCACCATCACCATAGCACTCCAGGTACTTGAAGCCTGGTGTTGCTTGTGATCGCTCAAATATTCTGTACATACCACCCGTCTCCATACTACCTGCACTTCCTTTATGGTTTGCTTCGCAGGAAGTGTGACTAGCCTTCCACTCCTTTATGAAGCACTTTTTGACTTCAACTTTCGTTTGCTTTTGCAAGCCATGCATGTGCTATAAAGTGCCTCAACATCAATAACTTTTCCTGGGTCAACAGAACTCACCGACACACAGCCGTTCAAAGATGAATGTCCACGCTTCTGCCACGTTCAGTCACCTGAAACACCGCACTCATCACTCCTTATGTCACGACAAACTTATGCAGCAGCATCAGTCATCGACTTCGATGTTACTTTTTCAGCTGCTGCAGACAGTTGAGATGACTTTCTGTCGTAGGCGGAATGGCGCACAGGGGGAGGCATGTTCATCACTTTAGAGAATGTTGTAGCAACTGCATACCCTTTCCCTAACTGGCGCATTGCATACACCAGTCGGACATTGTTATCATTAGCAGGCACGATTCTTTTCTATGTATTGAACGAATGCTCGAAGCCACACACAGCACACACAACCGCATAGGTAGAGCAAATCCCTTGATGAGAGCGTTCTTCCAGCTTCAGTGATGAATTCTTGCATTGAGGGCCTGCTAGCACTGAAAAAAACTGAACAAGGGATATCAAAGTCAACTATCCTGTTCCCTTGGAGAGCAGAATCTGGCAATAGAGCTTCGTAGCTTTTCTCGATGTTCCCAAGCATCTTGGCACTTGCTCAAATGCCCGCGTCCACTAGCTCAGGAGACGGACGCTTCGTCGTGTGTTGGTTCCCGGCAAACTCTTCTGTGCACTCTCACCTTTGCCATACTACTCAAAAAGTGGTCTAAGTGGTCTACATTTTATGCCTTCGCATCTTCAAGCGTTGAGAAAACGAAATTTGCAATTTCAACAGCAGCCAAGGAATGCCTGACCAAGGTAAACAACAAACCATGGAGAAGGAAAAAAACTAGGAGGGAGCGTCACGTGACAATCTTGAAGCCTAGTCATAAAAAATTTAGAGGAATGGGATGATGGGAAATAGGCCCTCACGTGATAGGCAAGCGGTAGATTTTACTCGGCTCGCTTCGGTGGCTTCGGTTTCGTCTGCTGCGGGGGTTTCGGAATATGCGCATATACTCGGCGCGGCAAACGCGCGCCGAGGTTAGTTCATGAAGGGATCCGTGTGGCAGTCGAGTCTTTGTAACGCACCGAACCACCACGCAGCTGGCCGCTTAATTAGCAGACAGGCGCCAAGGCTGTTGCGAACGAAGGCGTCGGCATTGCGCCCAACAACCCGGGAGGACCACCTCAAGGACGACTGGTTGCGTTTCGGGGCGGTTTCAGGGAAACGAGGAAACCTTTCGTCCTGCAAACGTGTGAAGGCAACCAAGCCGCCTTTCCGACGGCGATACGTCGCGTTTGGGGACGTCGTTTGGGAAACAATGATGCCTTTCGCCCCCGCAAAAATGTGTAGGCGATTAAGCGAGCGTACAAGGCCCGAAGCGACTGCTTTCCCACGGGAAGAAAATTCGTCCCGTATTGTGCCCAAGGATGCACTGGCGAGCCGGGGACTCCGAACATATTTAGCGCCGTGCCGGCCCATAGTTAAGGTAGACGGTCCCACTCAACGCGCTGTCGTTCTGCTCATAGTCTTCGGCCTCTCAGCAGACCGGCGAGAACTACCGTCAGCAAGGCGCACCTGCGTGATGAAGTGTTGTGTGCCAGGATGCCCTAACCGAACAGAAAATCGGCGTGATGGTCTGTCCTTCCATAGGTAAGCACAATGAACGTTTTTTTTTCTCTTTAATTTATAAAAACGGAACTGCAATATTCGCTAGTGACTATATATGTATACGTGCTCGTGTGAATGAATTCACTGATGAAATAGTGAGATGTCCGAAAAAGAAGTGCATTATGATGTAAAACTTAAGCAAACAATAAATTTGCCCTCGATATATGATAACACGAGAAAGGGAAATAGAAGTGTTCGTTCTGTGCTATATATATAAGTGCAAACAATTCAGTCGCACTGCTCTTTAACATGTTCAGTTGAAATGTTGGTGCAGATCGAGTAATGATCATTGACACTAAAATTATGCACTAGGTTTCCAAGGCAGCGTGACCTGAGAGAAGAGTGGGCCCTAGCAGTGTGCCGCTCACCTGCGTGGGCACCATCACATTGGAGCGTTGTTTGCTCGGAGCACTTCAGCGACGGTGATTTTGCGAGCGGTACCAAAGGCCACGGTCACTTGATGGCTAATGCAGTACCATCGCTCGCGGGCCCCACCAAGGTTTGTGTTGCACGTGACACTACATGTCTGCTCAATACTAAGTTTCTATGTCTTGGTTCGGTTCGGTAAAACTTTATTCATAAAATTTTTAGAGGGTACGCTAGACGGCTGCAGGAGCCCGTAGATCCCGGCGCGATCTGCTCAGCCCGCTGGATGGGCCTCACTCAAGAGTTTTAGATTTATTTTATCTCTAACATTACTTGCAAATAAAATTAATTGAAATTGAAACTCATTTACATGATAAAGGGATTCAAGTCATGCACTTACAATCAATTTTATGACTCTTTCGGTTTTCTAGAAAGTTGATTAGTCTAATTTTCATATTTACTTATTTTATTACTGTGGCTAGAGGCATTTCAAAATATGGTAAAATATAATACCAGGAATATCGCTGATTGGTCGCATCTTCATATTTATAAGGAATTGCGCAAACTTTTTCCAAACTTCCATTGTTTTCCAAATTGCCCCCCCCCCCCCCATGCTAGGTCATTAAAAACTCTCATTTAAAAAAAAGTACTGCCTTAAAGCTTTCTAGATAGGTTGCAACAAAGCATACTATAGAATGCTCTATATGCCGTGTTTTTACTTGGGCCTCCACACTGTGTAATCAATGGTGCAATACAAGTCGGCAATTTTTTTCTAACTTTGTTATAAATTCCACAAGTGTTAAAATTACTTTCAGGAGAAATAAATGTTTTACACTAGCTACACTAGCTCCTAAAAAGCCCACAAAGTGGAAATATTTATTGTCAAACAATTGCATTTCCTGCTATAAAGATTATTCACTGAATTTTGTATGTATTTCTTGTAGCTGAAAACAATTAAAATTGCAATAGAACTATAATTAATTTAAGAAACCAGAAAAGATTAGTCTTCACGTAACATTAACTTTTGCAATAGTTAATAACTAGAGAATATTCTGCACGTAGCAACTCTGCTTGTGTGTGTAAAGTTCAATCATGCCACAAATTTTTTTTTTTTCATAAAGAAATCTCTCAAGCTTGTACTTCCCATGTTGAGGTTAAGTACAGTTTTTTTCCAGAAGATATGGTGTTGTTCAACAAATTTTAAACAGTCAAATGACAGTTGAGATGAAGTTACACAGTTGTACTCCATGAATTTTTTTTTTTCATAAAGAAATCTCTCAAGCTTGTACTTCCCATGTTGAGGTTAAATACAGTTTTTTTCCAGAAGATATGGTGTTGTTCAACAAATTTTAAACAGTCAAATGACAGTTGAGATGAAGTTACGCAGTTGTACTTTAAATTACGGGGGTGAACATTATTTTAATTCTTTAATTAGTACCCTGAAGGCCTGGAGGCATTACAGAGGGGGCATTACATTACATTATGTGTGTGTTACAACTATGTCTATGTTTTTTTTTGTGTGTGTGTGTGTGAAACAATGCACTGCAAAGTTACTACAGCCTCATTTTCTCCGAGAGTCAAGTAGATGTATGTGTACTTTGCAAGCACACTTAGATTGAACATCGTTTTCTGCACAAGGGGATGTGGTGTGTAGGGTCTGCCTGCACAGATCATGCGAGGCCTTTTGCATGACTCTGCAAAGGTTGTTTGAATTCATTCCACAGCAAATGTTATTGTTGGATCTTAAAAGTATATGGTGAGTTATTCTTTAACTGCAGATGCTTGCAAAGGACGATGCTACAGCAATGAGGCAACCTTCAAGTGCACCAGCTTCATCCGCGGGAATATCACAGCATCAAGATGAGCCAGTAAGTTGATGCACAGCTGTATGCAGCCATAATGCATGTTTTCAGTTTGATCATGCCCTTTTCATGACTGAGGTAGATGTCCCCCACCATTCCTGAAGTGAAGTATGCTTTTCTTATTATTCAGGCAGGTCTCTCTGAAGTGACAATAGCCATGGACATCTCCGAGGGCTTGTCAGATGTGCTAGCAGAGGGTGCTGCTGCAACTGCTAGCTCGTCCTTCGCTGATTCAGACATTGCTGATGAGCCTTCCGAAATCCAACATGTCCTGGTATGTTTGATTGTGGTAATGACCACAGGGCTTGCTTTTTTCATGCGTATGCCTTGGTTCATTCATGCTGTGCTCTGCTTTCAAAAATCTGGTGTTTCCCTGTAATATATATTTTGGATTTCACCTTTAAAGTAACTATTGCAGTTTAAAAAAATGCATGAGACTTTGTCACACAGTTTTTTGTAAGATGTTTTCGACCAATTTTCAGATATCTAATACTAGTAATGCTCTGAATGAATAGAAAGATAGAACTGATTAACCTATCATCAGCTACATTACAGCCCTTTTTTGACACAGGTGACAAGCATACTGCACGAGTTGTGTGTTCAAATTTCGTTGTAAACACTGGCAAAAGCAAGTGCTAATGAATGAAAGCCATATGTGCTACATCATAACCTCGATTTAGTCGATCTAGGATAAGTACAAGATAAGGAAAATAAAAGAACCTGAAGCAAAGCAAGATGAAAAAATGGTTTTTGGCATAAGGAAAACGTTGGCATAAGGAAAACACTCCTGTGAATTATACTTCACCTCTCATTACACGCATAAGTAACACCCTTGCTAGACTCGAACATTTACTACTATAGTAAACTTAATAACATACAAACTGTGCTGGTAAGCTTGATCAACATCATTTTTTGGGACATCAGATAAGGAATACAGTACATAGCCACAGCCACTGATCTCCCTAACAATGTCCTGCTTGGTGGTCATTATTGTGCTTAATTTTTAAATCAATCCAATGGTCTCTCTATTAGTCCTGGGCTTTAGCTTCAACTGTGCATCTGGTATTTTGTTTGTACAGTCAGCAATGTCAAGCTATGTTGCAGTAAACAGTCTTCATCATTGCACTTGATGTATTTTGTCCAGTCTCCCAGTCCAAGGCCTACCAGCACGCTCGAGGGTGATGCTTCTGCTGTGCTGCCTATGCACAACCCAGCGACACCTCGAACAGCAAGGCATACTATGGTAAGGATAATACTCGACCACTGCAATTTTTACACACTTGTTTCCTTAGCTAACTTCAAGTGAAGTAGCATTTATTTTCATGGCATAATATATAAATATCACTGAATGAAGCATAACAAATGTCACTCAGTGAACTGCACGTGGACACTAACATTTATGATCATGGCAACCATGTAATTAAAAGCTGAAACATATTCATATTTGCCCACAGCAGTGTGAGTTTCCTCAGGGTTTGCAATTGGCGACGAATAATCTGCTTACAATTTCTCTTTTCCATTCAAATGACACAATGAACTAGAAGACCAACAGGTTTTTTTACAATTTTCTATGCTCTTTATTTGTTCGATCAGTCATGAGGAGCCGTGATACAGGCAGACAAAACTGGTCTTTTGTGTAGGAGAATGAGATCAGTATATTTTGCCTATTCAAACTAAAAGGTTGCTGTGAAGCATCCCACATTCAACTATGCTACATTGGCCTCTTCTGTGTTAGTTGTTTCGTACTTTTACCTTTCCTGCCTGGGCCTAGATGGGCCTGCAGTATTTTGCAAATAAATAAATAAACAAACAAACAAAATTAAGTAGCACTAGCAAGCTCGTGTGGATGGCAGTTTTATGCCCTCAAAGTTTTTAAGTTCACAAAAGTGTAAATGGAAACCGTCGTGAGCCAGGTAATGACCTAAAATTTAGCATTATATTCTTCATGGCTTGCATAAGAATGTATGCCACAACAATTAAGTACCTTGTTCTGGGTACATGATTTGTGTCACGTTGTTTGCTCATGGACCTGTTTTCTGTGCGTGCGATATTTTGCAGCCACAGCAAGCAGAAGACACACCTGAAAAGGCCTTTCTGAGGCACGAAGTGAGGCGTTACTCGCAACTGCAAACTGCGAGCAAGAAAAAGATCAAGACTCTGCAGCAATCCCGTCGCCGGCTTTTACATAAGGTTGCTCATCTTCAAGATGTAATTCAAGATTTGTCTGAGAATCGCATTCTAGGAAATGAGGATGTTGCCACGCTGCAGAGTCTTGGTGGGGCAAAAAAAGACTTGCTCATGCGTCAACTGACACGTAAGTCTGGTGCAGCAGTGTCACCCACTTATTCGCCAGAGCTCAGGGCATTTGCACTGACGTTGCATTTTTATTCACCTAGAGCATACCGATATGTACGAGCTACTTTTGACACATGCCTTCCGCATCCAAAGACTCTGTGCAAATGGTACCAATCCATTGATGGGGCTGCTGGGTTTTCAAAAGAGGCACTGACTGCATTGGCTATGAAGGTAGAGCAAAATTCACAAAACGGCCACTCCACATTATGCAATCTGGTTGTGGATGAGATGGCCATTCGGAGACATGTGGAGTGGGATGGAAAGAGGTTCCATGGATATGTTGACATGGGCATTGATGTCAATGATGACAGCTTTCCAGTTGCCAAAGATGCATTTGTTTTAATGCTTGTTGCAATCAATGGCAGATGGAAGCTGCCGATTGGCTACTTTCTAGTGGATGGCCTTGGTGGTGAGCAGAGGCGCAATTTGGTGCTGCAAGCTGCTGGCTTCGCTCACGAAAAAGGTGCACACATTGTGAGTTTGACATGCGATGGCGCTGCAGCAAATTTGTCAATGCTGCGCAGCCTTGGCTGCAAGATGAACCTGACTGAGCTGGATGCTTCTTTTCCGCATCCAGTGACAAAAAGCCTGTTGGATCCCTGTCACATGTTGAAGCTGCTGCGGAACACCCTGTGTGATAAAAAGGCTATTGTTGATACGAACAAACAGTTCATATTGTGGAAACACATTGATGAGCTGCATGAAATTCAGTACACAGAAGGCCTACATTTGGCAAACAAACTTAGACAGGCACATGTTAATTGGAAAAACCAGCCCATGAAAGTCTCATTGGCGGCTCAAACGTTTAGTCAATCGGTAGCAGATGCTCTTGGTGAATGCAGAGCTCGAAAAATCCCAAAATTTTCAAATTCCTTGCCAACAGAAAAGTTTATTAGACATGTCAACAACGCATTTGACATTTTAAATTCAAGGCATCCAAGGCAAGAAGGCTGGAAAAGGCCACTGTGTCCTGAAAATGTGACTCGTGTCACTGAGTATGTCGAAGAACTGAAGGCCTACTTTTGCTCACTTAGGGAATCTGCAGCTGGTAAACTAATGATAGAGACCAACCGAAAGACAGGCTTCATTGGCTTTGTGGTCTGCTTAGACAATGCCATTCGTCTATACAACCACTTGGTTACAGAAAATGGCCTATTGGCATATCTTCCGACCTCCAAGCTCAGCCAGGACCACCTTGAGCTATTTTTTGCTGCAATAAGATCATTTGGGCGCTGCAATGACAACCCAACAGCAAAGCAGTTTGCAGCAGCATTCAAGCGTCTGATAGTTCACAATGAGGTCAAGGACATTGATGGTGGAAATTGCTTGCCATTAGAACACATAGAAATTCTCTTTGTAAGCTCCTCTGAAAAACCATCCTCCATCGATGTAATTAACTTCACTGCCCCTCAGAGAAGCCCTGCAGCCAGTGAACCAGTCACGGAAGCAATTGTACAAGATCATGACTACTCTGCCGACCCAGGCAGGGTGTCTGAGCTTGGAGATGCAATTGTTGCGCACATAGCCGGGTTTGTAGTTCGCAGCTTACTGCTTCACCTCCAGTGCGATCAGTGTGCTTCTGCACTAAAGGTGTCAACTCCTCCATCCATGCCTGCATATTCCCTGATTCGTCGAAAAACGAGAGGTGGACTGATCTACGCTTCAAATGATGTTCTGAACATTTGCAGACAATGTGAGAAAGAGCTGCGTAGGGCTCTGGTGTGCTCGCCACTACCATCCCAAAGGCTTGCAGCTAAAGTTGCAATGGCCACTATGACAACCTTTGTCGGCAAGGACTTCTTTAAAGTGTTAGATCAGCACATGCTCGAAAATCACCCGCTTGAATGCCACTCATCCCATCTTGTGAGGGCAATCATAGATAAGTACCTAGATGTGAGACTGCGCTACGTTGCCAAGATGACAACGGAACGTCTCCATCAGGAAAGAATTAGGCAAAAGCACACAAAGCTGACGCAGTTCAAGGGCCAATAAATCTAGAAAATCTTGTAAATTTTTGTACTATCATTGGCTAATTATTTACAACTACTCGAAATTTTTTACATCAAAGCGCATGGCCTACATGTTGTTTTAAGGGCTTCGCAGGCAAACACCACACAGTGGTTATCAATCATCTTGTATATATTGGAGGGCTAGGGGTAAATCGGACCACTTGAGCTGTTGCATTTGGCAGGTGAACAGTACACTGGACTTTTTTAATGTTGCCACAACAATGTGTGGCCGCTAAGGTGAGGATAGTGCCTGCAACCTTGTGCAGAGGAGCAGGATCCCTTTTGCTTGATTATATTCTTTTTGTTTAATCATCCACTGTGTAGGACCGACTGGTCTTGGTGATATCATAGGCAGGGCACTGCTTAGATCACTGAGAGCACAAAAAGGCATACTATTGAATTATAATGGTTGCATTATTGTGAACATGACAGCATAGTTCCACAAGCGCTGTGCCGCCATGGCAGTCAATTGACGTGGTGAACCAAGCTGGTGCCTTGTGTAGAGAAATACAAACCTCGCATTCATGTTGGTCATTTGCTTTGGCTGCACACTGACAAAGCATAGTTAGGGTGCCTGAACCTTTCTAACCTGTCATTGGCAAGTAGCACTCTGGGAAGAATACACCTGACTCATCATGCAATAAGTTAAAATTCCAAGGCAATGCATGGGCTCTAAGAGATGCCATAGCGGCGGGATCTGGATTAATTTTGACTGCCTGGAGGTTCCTCGGCATGTATCTAAACTCAAGTACACAACCGCATTTGCATTCTGCACTCACAGAAATGCAACTACATCTGGGAATCAGACCCGCAACTTTGCACTCATGAAGCACTATTGCCACTGAGCCACCATGACTTGTATTATTTAGCTGCTGTGACTCGCAGTACAGGAAAAACTGCTACACAAGTTTCCTCAGGGTTAAATTATGTTCGTGATGGCTCACACAATTCCTTTATCTATCAACTTCGGCAGTCCCACCAGGTTTTGTGTTAAGGAGGAGGAATAAACTTTTCTTGTAGAACCAGCACTTTATGATGACCGGCCCTAAGCCTCCCATGAGGGGACGTCGAGGGCTTGCCTCGCCGCCGCCTCACAGGCGTGCTGGGTCGCCCAGATTTGGTCGTCGAGGGCGGAGCTCCGCAGAGCCTCACGCAGCCTCGATGAGAGGGTCGCGGTGTTAATATGTGTGTACTGTGCTGGGCACTCCCACAGCATATGCGGAAGCATAGCCGGGTGAGTGCCACAGCACCGGCAGTTGGGGGTACTGTAAACTTCAGGGAATATAAGGTGGAGGCGGGCGGGTGAAGGGTACGTATTTGTTTGTAGTAGACGCAGGGCGGGCTCTGGATTAATTTTGACTGCCTGGAGGTTCCTCGGCATGTATCTTAACTCCAGTACAGAACCGCATTTGCATTCTGCGCTCACAGGAATGCAACTACATCTGGGAATCAGACCCGCACCTTTGCACTCGTTCACGAGTGCAAACCACGAACCTTCCCCCCACCTCACCCCAAGTTCTGTGTTAAGGCATTTGTTTTTTTAGTGACTTTGTAAAGCGCATATATTGTTCAAGAGCGTTGTATGCAGACATCAAACTTTTTTTAGGGGAGAAATATGATGCCTTATTGTAAATTGCGCAAGTACATGCTTGTTGTTTGCTGAATGCTGTAGCTTGAATCACCTGCATGCGAATTCTGCTTAAACAATTGTTCTGTTCAGCACCAAGCTAAACAGTATGGACAATGACGGTAGGTTAGCTGGCCTACCTTTCACTAGAGCAAACTGTGCGATGACATGGGCATGCTATGAATGCTCTCAATGCATTAGGCATGAGCTAAGTATACTCTTGAGGATGACAATGTATTTTTCAAAGTTTGATCCTGTATGCCTTTTACCTGACCTTTGTGGAAATTTGCCTCCGTCACCTGGAATACCGTTGGTTTTACTACTTCCAAAATAATTGAATGTGCTCACTTTGTTTACTTGCTTTACAGTAGCCTTTTATGAGGCCAGATTCACTGCAACCACGAACATTTGGTGTATACCACTCAATGGGTGTTTTAAATACCGTGAAATATTCATTCATTTGAGGTTCACAATGTAATAGAGCCGTCGCCTCTTAATTTTGTGGTGTGTTGACTCAGCTTCGACGGTGCTGATTTTTTTTGTAGATATGTGATAAAACATAAGATTTGTTGTACATTTTACTTGCAGCAAAATGCATTGTATTTCAATGTTGACGTACTTAGTTTGTGGGTCTGACCTCGCATCAATTTTTTCATCTTTGACTTTGTGGACTACCACTCTTATTTTTTTTTATTTCTGAATATGTATTGCCTATTTTTCTGACATGCACCATCACCAAACCCTTTAAATATTTGTGAGTACATCGCAGATATAAATATTGTACAATTATAACCCTGTAGCGAAGATGTTGCATACAAGGCATTTGTCAGCTAAACTGCAGCAGTGACATTCAAGGAAAGCTGATCCCATTGAAGAGTTTTATTAAAGGTACCAATACTATGTGTGATATAGTTTACTTTGTATAACATTATTGTATACAAATGTCCTGTTGCATACAAGTATGCTGACTTATACTGATACCATTGAGCAGTGGCACAATAAGTTTTCCTACTTGCTGTTCATTATCTTTTGTGCATACTCTGCAATGTACTTCATTTGTATTATGAATGTGAAATACATTATATATTATATTATAAATTTGTGTGAAATCTTCTGGCTTCTATAGGTGCAATAAACATGAATAAAGAATGAAACAATTACTGTTGTCATAAAAATGTGCTTTCCAGAGTACAAGCACACCAGCAACACAATGAATCCACAAGTGCAACATGAATGCTGCCATTTCTCTCTTGCCGCTATATGTATTCAGTTTTCATGCCATTTCACACTAGCAGAGAGAAGGGTCCTCCTGGCAGTGTTTGACTCTCGGACATAATTCTGCTGTGAAGCTATACTCACATTCGAAAACAGCTGAATAAACTCTAGATAATGCACAAATTCCGTCCATTTGCTTTACTACATAACGATAGTGGATCCCCGAGGCGCGTCGATCAACAGCGTCGTCGCACCATACAATCGTAGAAAATAGTGCACGCAAATATGAATAAACGGCGACGACTTCGGCGTTTAGAATGCAGGCTAATGCTATTTATTTTTCTCAAAACAAAGACGCACAGCAGAGCTAGGTTTCTTGTTGCATTTTCGCTTAGTGGAGTAAGCGAAAATCCGCCAAAAAGCGTCCTTCAAAACATCTCGTTTCTTCCTAGGTGCAAGACAGCGGGACAAAAATTAGCACGATAATACGCACCGCAGTTTAAGGTGCACAACAGCTGATTTGACGAAACTTGAGTACGAGGGAAAAATAGACGACACTCGGGCGTGTGGACGGGTTTCGATCCGCGAGCGCTGGCAACTCCACTAACCGCGGTGGTAAGCGCAAGTGACGTCTTGAAATTTCTGTCTTCATGAGTCAGGCGCCCCAGTCTTGCTCCACGTTTTCAAGGCATCGCCGGCGCGGACCTGGAGACCCAGAGGGGTCTACTCGAGCAGGCCCGGCGAGCAGCTCTGGCCAGTGGAGTCTCGGAATAGGGACCCACCCACCCGCTCCTCCCAACACCCCTTTCCTGTCCAATCAATAAAATGTTATTCTCTCTCTCAAGGCATCGCATTTGAAGCGAAGAACGACGCGCGCAGTAGCAGAAAAC